>NC_135815.1:94178318-94275818 GCF_964213995.1 Mustelus asterias | reverse complement strand
CATGGAATCCATAGAATCTCGACAGTGCAGAAGGAGGCCATCCGGCCCCTCAAGTCTGCACCAACTCTCCAAAAGAGCATCCCACTCAGGCTCAACCCAGTCCAGCCTTGCCCTATCCCTGTAACCCTGCTCATTTACCATGGCTAATCCATCTCTGGACATTAAGGGGCAATTTAGCTTTGGGTCACTGTCTGTGTGGAGTCTGCACGTTCTCCCCTTGTCTGTGTGGGTTTCCTCCAGGTGCTCTAGTTTCCTCCCACGGTCCAAAAATGTGCATGGATTGGCCATGCTAAATTGTCCCTTCGCATCCAAAGATGTATAGATTAGTGGGGTAAATACATGGGGTTGCAAGGATAGGGCCTGGGTAAGATACTCTGTTGGGGAGTCATGGCAGACTCGATGGGCCAAACGGCCTCCTTCTGCTCTGGAGGGATTCTACGATTCGATAACTGCAGTGAAGAGGGTTGCAGCATTCAGGAGTTTAGGGTTACTGCAGCACCGGTTTCAATCCTCAGGGCAGTTTTTAATCCTGTGAGCTCTCGTATTGGTAGATCTGTAAGTTTAGACACCGCGGTTGCTCGACTGGTGCGGTTACAGAGCAGGGGAGGGCTTTGAATAGCCAGAAATCTCAGAAAGATGACACAGTCAAAGACAACAAGAAACTACAAAGGGTTGTGAACGAAGCCCAGTCCATCACTCAAACCAGCCTCCCATCCATTGACTCTGTCTATACTTCCCGCTGCCTTGGCAAAGCAGCCAGCATAATTAAGGACCCTAACACCCCGGACATTCTCTCTTCCACCTTCTTCCATCAGGAAAAAGATACAAAAGTCCGAGGTCACGTACCAAGAACAGCTTCTTCCCTGCTGTCATCAGACTTTTGGATGGACCTACCTTATATTAAGTTGATCTTTCTCTACACCCTAGCTATGACTGTAACGCTACATTCTGCACCCTCTCCTTTCCTTCTCCACTATGTACTCTATAAACGGTATGTTTTATCGGTATAGCGCACAAGAAACAATACTTTTCACTATATCCCAATACATGCGGCAATAACAAATCAAAAAACAGGAGATAGACACTTCCAAACACGCCTGTTAGAGGGAAAGAGTGTAAAATGCCAGAGAGGTAGGGTAGTAAGATTTTTAGTCAGAGTATTTAAGATGCAATTTAATTCTGTTTCTCACAGGATACAGTGAAGGAAAGGTCAAAAGCTGTACAGACATACTTTGGGGCTGGGATTGCAAAGTGTCTGCTTAGCAACCAACTTTAGAGAGAGGTAATCGTTATTCAGACTTGAGCTCCCGGACTATCACATTGTCGATTCTACTGTCACTTTATGGGGAGGCAATGGTGCAGTGGTATTACTGCTGGGCTATTAATCCAGAAATTCAGCTAATGGGTGTCACGGTAGCACAGTGGTTAGCACTGCTGCTTCACAGCTCCAGGGACCTGGGTTCGATTCCCATGCTTGGGTCACTGTCTGTGTGGAGTTTGCACATTCTCCTCGTGTCTGCGTGGGTTTCCTCCGGGTGCTCCGGTTTCCTCCCACATTCCAAAGATGTGCGGGTTAGGTTGATTGGCCATGCTAAAATTGCCCCTTAGTGTCCTGGGATGCGTAGGTTAGAGGGATTAGCGGGTAAAATATGTAGGGATATGGGGGTAGGGCCTGGGTGGGATTGTGGTCGGTGCAGACTCGATGGGCCGAATGGCCTCTTTCTGTACTGTAGGGTTTCTATGATTTCTATGATGTTCTGGGGACCAGGGTTCGAATCCCGCCACGGCAGATGGTGGAAAATGAACTCAGTAAAAAATATCCGGAATTAAGAATCTACTGATGACCATGAAACCATTGTCGGAAAAACCCATCTGGTTCACTGATGTCCTTTAGGGAAGGAAATCTGCCGTCCTTATCCAGTCTGGTCTACATGTGACTCCAGAGCCACAGCGATGTGGTTGACTCTCAACTGCCCTCTGAAATGGTCACAGACTCTCTACAATGCCGAAGGAGGCCATTCAGCCCATCGAGTCTGCACTGACCACAATCCCACCCAGTCCCTATCCCCGTAACCCCACATATTTACCTTGTTAATCCCCTGACACTAGTGTCAATTTAGCACGGCCAATCAACCTAACCCGCACATCTTTGGACTGTGGGAGGGAACCGGAGCACCCGGAGGAAACCCACGCAGACAAGGAGAGAACACGCAGGCTCCACACAGATAGTGACCCAAGTTGGGAATTGAACCCGAGTTCCTGGTGCTGTGAGGCAGCAGTGCTAACCACTGTGCCACCGTGCCACCCCAAGGGCAACTAGGGATGGGCAATAAATGCTGGCCAGCCAGCGATGCCCATGTCCCACAAATGAATAAAAAAAAGCTTCAGGTCAGAGAAGTTGCTCAGAGAATGCATGCTGGTTCAAAGCTTCTCCACGTAAACTGGAGAAATTATCCCGAGTGGAAGTACTCCCCGACCCCGTCTACTCAATCCTTTCACAAAGTACACTTGTAAAATGGTGAAGAATAAAGGTGCTCACAGTGAGTGAGTGGCTGCTTTGTGGGGTGTGCAGGAATAAGGCTTATATTCAAATTTAAATTTAGACCACACACAGTCTCACAGCGCCAGGGACCCGAGTTCAATTCCGATCTTAGGTGTCTGTGTGGAGTTTGCACGTTCGCCCCGTGTCTGCGTGGGTTTCCTCCGGGTGCTCCGGTTTCTTCCCACAGTCCAAAGATGTTCAGGTTAGGTGGATTGACCATGTTAAACTGCCCCTTAGTGTCCAAAACTGTGAAGGTTAGGTGGATTGGCCATGGTACATTGTCCCTTAGTGTCCCATGATGTGCAGGTTAGGTGGATTGGCCATGCTAAATTGTCCCTTAGTGCCCCATGATGTGCAGGTTAGGTGGATTGGCCATGCTAAATTGCCCCTTAGTGCCCAAAGATGTGCAGGTTAGGTGGATTGGCCATGCTAAATTGCCCCTTAGTGCCCAAAGATGTGCGGGTTAGGTGGATTGGCCATGGTAACTTGCCCCTTCGTGTCCCATGATGTGTGGGTTAGGGGGATGAGCAGGATGAATACGTGATGTTACAGAGATAGGGCATGGGTGGGATAGTCTGTCAGAGAGTCTGTCCCCCCACCACCACCACCAACTCCCGCCCCCCACCCCAATATAACAATAGTTAAGAAAGCCCACCAACACCTCTACTTTCTCAGAAGACTAAGAAAATTTGGTAATTCCACTACAACTGTCACCAAATTTTACAGATGCACCATAGAAAGCATTCTTTCTGGTTGTATCACAGCTTGGTACGGCTCCTGCTCTGCCCAAGACCGCAAGAAACTACAAAAGGTCATGAATGTAGCCCAGTCCATCACGCAAACCAGCCTCACATTCATTGACTCTGTCTACACTTCCCGCTGCCTCGGAAAAGCAGCCAGCACAATCAAGGACCCCACGGACCTTGGACTTACTCTCTTCCACCTTCTTCCGGTAGGATAAAGATACAAAAGTCTGAGGTGACGCACCAACCGACTCACGAACAGCTTCTTCCCTGCTGCCATCAGACATTTGAATGGACTTACCTCGCGTTAAATTGATCTTTCTCTACACCCTAGCTATGACTGTAACACTACATTCTGCCCTCTCTCCTTCTCTATGTACGGGTGTGCTTTGTCTGTATAGCGCGCAAGAAACAATACTTTTCCACTGTGTGCTAATACAGTGTGACAATAATAAATCAAAATCAAATCAAATTATTGAGGTGGAAGTCATCTATCTGACTGACACCCACACACGACTTTGCGTTGCATGCAGTAATGAGCCGGTTATAAATTAGAGCTTACGTAACATATAAGAGTGGGAGGAAGTGGGTGGGGGAGGGGAGGAAGAGGTGGGGGAGGGGCGGAGGAGGGACAGGAGGGGAGATGGGGGTAGAGGGGAGGGGGATGGGGGGTAAAGGGGACGGGTGTGTGTGTGCGTGTCGGCCGGGTCAAGGGGAGGGAGCATTGTGACCTCATGACAAACCATTTGTCCAAGTCAAGGTTAAGTAGGATCTAAAAGATCGCCACCTTCTGCTGTGGAGATCCGCTTATACAAGCATTCATCTCATTTGCGATCAGTCAACCGTCCTCACCTTCACAGGTATCTTCTACCCATTCTGTTAATATATCATATCTAAGCTACTGATTCTTCATAAACCATTTTAAAATCACCTGTGGTTTTGATGCCCCTTTTTGTGTAACCCCCGATAAATTCCTACAAATCAAAACGACTGTGCCGCACGTTAAAGTTTTTGGTTGACTTTACTCTGTCACCACTGGTGAGGCCCACATCCCTAAATGCCCTTGAACTGAGTGGCTTGCGAGTTAAGAGCCTGTGGAATTTATCACCACAGGAAGTAGTTGATGCCAAAACATTAGAAATAGAAAGAAACCCTACAGTACAGAAAGAGGCCATTCGGCCCATCGAGTCTGCACCGACCACAATCCCACCAGGCCCTACCCCCATATCCCTACATATTTACCCGCTAATCCCTCTAATTTACGCATCTCAGGACACTAAGAGCAATTTTTAGCATGGCCAATCAACCTATCCCGCACATCTTTGGACTGTGGGAGGAAACCGGAGCACCCGGAGGAAACCCACGCAGACACGGGGAGAATGTGCAAACTCCACACAGACAGTGACCCAAGCCGGGAATCGAATCCAGGTCCCTGGAACTGTGAAGCAGCAGTGCTAACCACTGTGCTACCGTGCCGCCCCGGCGATGGCCTTGTGGTATTATCGCTTGACTATTAAAACATTGAATGTATTCAAGAGGCGGCTGGATATAGCATGAATGGGATCAAAGGTTATGGGTAGAAAGCAGGATTAGTCTATTGAGTTGGACAATCAGCCATGATCGTGATGAATGGCAGAGCACGCTCGAAGGGCCAAATGGCCTCCTCCTGCTCCTATCTTCTATATTTCTATGTCAACCACAATGCTTTGGGTCTGGAGTCACATGTAGGCCAGACCAGGTAAGGACGGCAGATTTCCTTCCCTAACGGACATTAGTGAACCAGATGGGATTTTCCGACAATCGACAATGGTATCGCGGTCAACACTGGACTTTCAATTCCAACCCCATTATTCTGCGTTCATGAAGCTGCAGAGTTGATTTGTACATTGATAAACTCATTTCATTTCGAACTAAAAAGGTTATAGCTTTTGAGAAGGGACTGTTTTCCTGTGGGATCTCTCCTTGCTGAATTGGCACGGTTAGATCGCTCGTTGTAACCAATGCGGTCAGTGGTACTTTGGAGGAAGCCCCAATTTTTTTTGGAAGCACATTGCTGGAAATCAGAGCAGACATCCTGGAACTTCCCCAAGATTTAATTTTCACACTTGAGTTGTTCAAAAGGGAGGGAGATTGAGTAATAAATTAAACTGAACATGAATCAGGAAAGCAACGAGTGCATGTTGCACCGAGGCTTGTATGCAGGGGACTTCAGCTAAGGCCTGAATCCTGAGGTGACATTTGTAAGTTATCATGAAACCTAACAGAAGCAAAGATTGAAAAGTAAATCAAGAAGGTCAACAAGAAGGCCAAGTGTGAAGAAGAAGACTTAAGGAGATTCCAGGTTTGAAGGGATTGTCGTATGAGGAGCGGTTGAGTAGCTTAGGCTTATACTCACTGGAGTACAGAAGAATGGGGGGGTGGGGGGTTGATTGAGGTAAATAAAATACTCAATGGTATTGATAAAGTAAATGTCAACCAAATGTTCCCCTTTCTAGAACAGTCTAGGACAAGAGGTCATAGTTGTAGAGTAAGAGGGGGGAGGTTTAAGACAGAGATAAGGAGAAGCTACTTCTCATAGAGGGTTGTGAATCTATGGAACTCACTGCCCCAAAGTGCAGTGGGTGCAGAATCAACCAATGGATTCAAGAAAGAAATGGATAAGGACGGCACGGTAGCACAGTGGTTAGCACTGCTGCCTCACAGCTCCAGAGACCTGGGTTCGATTCCCGCCTTGGGTCATTGTCAGTGCGGAGTTTGCACATTCTCCCTGTATCTGCGTGGGTTTCCTCCGAGTGCTCCGGTTTCCTCCCACAGTCCAAAGATGTGCGGGTTAGGTGGATTGGCCGTGCTAAATTGCCACTTAGTGTCAGAGGACGGGTCGGTTAGAGGGATTAGTGGGGTAAATATGTGGGGTGATGGGGATAGGACCTAGGTGAGATCGTTGTCAGTGCAGACTCGGTGGGCCGAATGGTCTCCTTCTGCATTGTAGGGTTTCTATGATTTTATGAAAGAAATATTTGATCAAAAGCGGGACAAAGGGCTATGGGGAAAAGGCAGGGAAGTGGAGTCAGGATGAGATGGAGATCAGCCATGATCATATAGAATGACGGAGTGGGCTTAAAGGACTGAATTGCCGACTCCCGCTCCTAATTGCAATGTTCCTAAAAGACTCGAGTGGCGGTAATTCATCAAGAGATGGCATGTTGCGTAACTAATCCACTGATGGAGTTAAGGAGAAATAAATTCTGGGTGAAAAAATGCAACTGTTCCATGACAAACTGAAACATGTTACGATTGAGGAGACAGCAAAGCTGTACAGAAAGACAACTCAATTTCAGTTAAGTCACAAAAGGGAAAGAATCCACCCAGAGATATTAAGTGTAACAGTCAAAGTAGGTATTATAATTATACCTGTTTTCCAATGCCACATTCTGAGATAAAGATAACTTGCTGTGACTGTGGTCACCCCATTGATTCCTCTGAGATTCCATTTGAGGGTGGCACGGTGGCACAGTGGTTAGCACTGCTGCCTCACAGTGCCAGGGACCCGGGTTCAATTCCAGCCTTGTGTCACTGTTTGTGTGGAGTCTGCACATTCTCCCCGTATCTGCGCGGGTTTCCTCTGGGTACTCTGGTTTCCTCCCATAGTCCAAAGATGTGCAGGTTCGGTGAATTGGCTGTGCTAAATTCTCCCTCAGTGTACCCAAACAGGCGCTGGAGTGTGGCGACTGGGGGATTTTCACGGTAACTTCATTGCGGTGTTAATGTAAGCCTACTTGAGACTAATAAATAAACTTTATTTTGTCTTCTAGCTCACTCCAATATTGGTAAACTCATTCTTGACCACAAAGACCGAGAATGGTCAAGATCATAGAATCCCTACAGTGCAGAGGGGGCCATTCGGCCCATCGAGCCTGCGCCGTCAACAATCCCACCTAGGCCTTATCCCTGTAACCCCACATATTTAGCCCACTAATCCCTCTAATCTACGCATCCCGGAACACAAAGAGGCAATTTAGCATGGCCAATGCACCTAACCGGCACGTCTTTGGACTGTGGGAGGAAACTGGAGCACCCGGAGGAAACCCATGCAGATACGGGGAGAATGTGCAGACTCCGCACAGACAGTGACCCAAGGCCGGGAATCAAACCCGGGTCCCTGGAGCTGTGAGGCAGCAGTGCTAACCACTGTGCTACCCTGCCACCCCCTCAAGATGCCAGAAAGGCGAGGAAAAGATAGTCCGTATGAGCCACACAGAAGGGTAGCCACTCGAAGGAGCGAATTGAAGCACGGCTTAAATTCTAGGATGTGACAAAAGTCCCTCCGTTCACTGCAGCGGAGAATCTCGGCTATGAGCGAGATCAGAGAATTCGACCCATCAGTTCAGCCCTCAGGACCGAAACTAAATAAAACTTGAACAGTCAACAGCCATAGAAACCTTCACCTCGATGTCAAATTGCTCCTTGAGCTTCCATGAAAGCTTCTATCGTACAAACTCCTTTTTAATCTCCCGGGATCTCGCTAATCTGCTTTTGCTTTGGAACGCATCCAGCTTTCCGGTGAAGAGAAAAGGCTTTAGCTTCAGCTTAAACACATCACGGTGGCACAGTGGTTAGCACTGCTGGCTCACAGTGCCAGGGACCCGGGTTTGATTCCCAGCTTGGGTCACACTGTCTGTGTGGAGTTTGCACACTCTCCCCATGTCTGCGTGGGTTTCCTCCGGGTGCTCCGGTTTCCTCACAAAGGAAATTTGGCATGTCAGCTACGACTGTCACCAACTTTTACAGATGCACCATAGAAAGCATTCTTTCTGGTTGTATCACAGCTTGGTATGGCTCCTGCTCTGCCCAAGACCGCAAGGAACTACAAAAAATTGTGAATGTAGCCCAATCCATCACGCAAACCAGCCTCCCATCCATTGACTCTGTCTACACTTCCTGCTGATTCAGGAAAGCGGCCAGCATAATTAAGGACCCCACGCACCCCGGACATCTTCTCTTCCATCTTCTTCCGTCAAAAAAAGATACAAAGTCTGAGATCACGTAGCAACTGACTCAAGAACAGCTTCTTCCCTGCTGCCATCAGACTTTTGAATGGACCTACCTTGCATTAAGTTGATCTTTCTCTACACCCTAGCTATGACTGTAACACTACATTCTGCACTCTCTCCTTTCCTTCTCTATGAACGGTGTGTTTTGTCTGTATAGCACGCAAGAAACAATACTTTTTACTGTATACTAATACATGTGACAATAATAAATCAAATCAAATCAAATTAAGGGTTATGGTGAGCGGGTGGGTAAGTGGAGCTGAGTCCATGAAAAGATCAGCCATGATCTTATTGAATGGCGGAGCAGGCTCGAGGGGCCAGACGGCCTCCTCCTGCTCCTAGTTCTTTATGTTCTCGTGTTCTCTCCCTGCCCATTGTTTCCACTCCTGGCGACTGCCTTTGCGAGGCCTTGGCGCTGTGTTTGACTGAGTTGAATTCCCAGCCACACGTCCACACCATCAGCACAATCGCCTCCTTCCACTGCCATTGAGGTATTGTTCAACTTTGACCTTCTCTCAGCTTACTTACTCCTGAAACCTCCAGCGACGACTTTGTTAACTCTCGACTCAACTCTTTCAATGACCTCTTGACCGACCTTCTATCTTCCGCTTTACATAAAATTAATTCCCATTCTAAAATGCTGCTGCCTGCATCTTAATTCATTCACCCATTACCCCCTCACTGTCAGACCCCCAATTTTAAAATTCTCATCCTTGCTTTCAAATCACATGGCCCTCCCGACCTCTGCAATCTCCTCCAGCCCACAAGCCTTTGAATGATCTGTTTTAAAGCTTATTTATTAGTGTCACAAGTTGGATTACGTTAACACTGCAATGAAGTTACTGTGAAAATCCCCTAATCGCCACACTCCGGCGCCTGTTCGGGTACATTGAGGGAGAATTTATGGTCAATGCACCCTAACCAGCACGTCTTTCTGACTGTGGGAGGAAACCGGAGCACCCGGAGGAAACCCACGCTGACATGGGGAGAACGTGCAGACTCCGCACAGACAGTGACTCAAGTTGGGAATTGAACCCGGATCCCAGGCGCTCTGAGGCAGCAGTGCTAGCCACTGTGCCACTGTGCCATTCCTTAATCGGGCTTGCTGTGTGCCCCTGATTTTAGCCACTGGGGGTGGTGGGCTTTCAAGTGTCTAGTCAAAGCTCTGGAACTCTCTCCCGAAGTCTGTCCACTTCCCGACCGCCTTTAACATCGGCATAAAACCTTGCCTCTTGGATCAGACTTCATTTTCTTCTTCCGTGACTTGGTATCAAAGAAACGTCAACATGTTTTATTTTTAGTGATGTTGCTCTTGTTAAGAGTCCTGAGGCACTTCGCTACATATACATGACATCAATGGAAGTAGTTCAATTCTTGAGTAGATTGGATAAGTGGTTAGAAGGAAATGAGTAGACTGGGGCTATACTCACTGGAATTCAAAAGAATGAGGGGAGATCTTATAGAAACATATAAGATTATGAAGGGAATAGATAAGATAGAAGCAGGGAAGTTGTTTCCACTGGCGGGTGAAACTAGAACTCGGGGCCATGGCCTCAAAATAAGGGGAAGCAGATTTAGGACTGAGTTGAGAAGGAACTTCTTCACCCAAAGGGTTGTGAATCTGTGGAATTCCCTGCCCAGTATAGCAGTTGAGGCTACCTCATTGAATGTTTTTAAGGCAAAGATAGATAGATTTTTGAATCGTAAAGGAATTAAGGGTTATGGTGAGCGGGCGGGTAAGTGGAGCTGAGTCCACAAAAAGATCAGCCATGATCTTATTGAATGGCGGAGCAGGCTCAAGGGGCCAGATGGCCTACTCCTGCTCCTAGTTCTTATGTTCTTATGTTAAGGAAAGGGGGAATAAAAAGGGTAACAGTGCAAGAGCTGGATTTTAACTCATACAATCCCAACATAATCATAGAATCCCCACAGTGCAGAAAGAGGCCTTTCAACCCATCGAGTCTGCACCGACTCTCTGACAGAGTATCTTCCCCAGGCCTTCTCTCCCGCCCTATCCCCATAACCCCACACATATGGCCAATCCATCTAACCTATACATCTTGGGAAACTAAGGGGCAATTTACCATGGCCAATCCACCTAAACTGCACGTCTCACGGTGGCACAGTGGTCAGCACTGCTGCCTCACTGCGCCAGGGACCCGGGTTCGATTCCCGGCTCGGGTCACTGTCTGTGCGGAGTCCACAATCCCACCCAGGCCCTATTCCCGTCACCCCATCCATTCACCCTTCTAATTCCCCTGACACTAAGGGGCAATGGCCAATCAACCTAACCCGCACGTCTTTTGGAATGTGGGAGGAAACCGGAGCATTCGGAGGAAACCTACACCGACACATGGAGAAAGTCGTGCAGACTCCACACAGACAGTGACCCAAGGCCGGAATCGAACCCGGATCCCTGGTGCTGTGAGACAGCAGTGCTAACCAGTGTGCCACCATGCCACCCAATCCGATCTGTTCTGGAAACGTTAACTCCGTTCCTTCTCCCTACGGATGCTGCCAGACCTGCTGAGTTTTTCCAGCATTCCCTGTTCTAGAATCAGGACAACAGCTCAAGCAGAGAATGAACACCAACAAAGGCACACAGCCTGCCACGATGTTGTCCCTATCTAATTCTTTCACTGCCTTCCATGTGCCAATTATTTTCAACAAATACCACTCACACTTTAATAACAAGCCAATCTATTGACAAGGACTTTCGCTGTTTGATGATTTTTTTTTTCACATTCATATTCAGCGACTGATGACTGCATCAACTTGCTGCTCACGTTTGCCAGTTCCATGTACAATGGCACTGCATATAAATGCAATGCAAATGATGCTCTACTTCTGCAGACGGATTCAGTGCTGTACTCCACACCAACAGAGCAAGAGAAGCTGTTCTACTTTGAAAGCGCTTCCGCGGGAACGTGAAGCAAAAGGCTTGGCGAAAAGTCGGGATGGAATTTTCCAACCTCTCACCAACAGTGGAAGAAATCGCCGTCAGTACAAGCTACATTTTCATCCTGATGGAATAGGACAACGCGGAAGGAGGCCATTCGGCCCATTGAGTCGGTGCCGGCCCTTTCCAAGAGCAATCCCACTCAGTCCGCGCAGTCCTGTAAAATAACCCTGTTGCTCGCGGAGGCCAGAATTAAAATAGGCGTCAAAACACATCTGCAGAGTGGTGTTTAGTGTTTTAGTTACTCCCGTTTGACACGGCTTCCGAGCAACACAGGCAGGGGGATGAAAGGGTGAGTGGGTGGTGTCACTCCAGAGGCCCAAGAAAATTCTCTCGGGACTCGGGTTCAAATCCCACCACGGCAACTGGTGGAATTTAATTTCAATTAATAAACATGGGCGGCACGGTGGCACAGTGATTAGATTTTGATTTGATTTATTATTGTCATGTATTAGTATACAGTGAAAAGAATTGTTTCTAGCGTGCTATACAGACAAAGCATACCATTCAGAGAGAAGGAAAGGAGAGAGTGCAGATAGCTACAGGGAACCAATAATTCTGGCCTCGGGTGACTGTGTGAAGTATGCATTTTCACCCCGTGTCTGCGTGGGTTTCCTCCGGGTGCTCCGGTTTCTCCCACACTCCAAGGGTGTTCCGGGTAGGTGAATTGGCCATGCTAAATTGCCCCTTAGTGTCCAAAGATATGCAGGTTAGGTGGATTGGCCATGCGAAATTGCCCCTTAGTGTCCAAAGATATGCAGGTTAGGTGGATTGGCCATGCTAAATTGCCCCTTAGTGTCAGGAAGATTAACAGGGTAAATATATGGGGTTATGGGGATAGGGCCTGGGTGGGATTGTTGTCCATGCAGACTCGATGGGCCGAATGGCCTCCTTCTGCACTGTAGGCATTCTATAATATAAGGCTAGTTCAGCAATGGTAACCGCGAAAGTATAAGGGACCCTGAACCCATCTAGATCACTAAAGTCGTTCAGGGAAGGAGATCTGCACTCCTTGCCTGGTCTGGCCTACATGTTTATTTTATTTAACTATTAGTGTCACAAGTAGGCTTCCATTAACACTGCAATGAAGTTACTGTGAAAATTCCCTAGTTGCTTCACTCCGGCGCCTGTTCGGGTACACTGAGGGAGAATTCAGCATGGCTAATGCACCCTAACCAGCACGTCTTTCGGACAGTGGGAGGAAACCGGAGCATTGGGTTTCCTGTATCCTCATTTACATTCCCTTTGTCTAATTCCAGCAGCCCCGCACCCCCCACCACCCTCATCGTATAAATCTCCGCTGATTCTCTTTGCTCTTAGCTCTGATGAAGTATCACCTAGACTCAAAACGTTGGCTCTGTTCTCTCTCCACAGATGCTGTCAGACCTGCTGAGATTTTCCAGCATTTTCTGTTTTTGTTTCAGATTCCGGCATCCGCAGTATTTTGCTTTTATCAGATACGGGGAAGAAAGTGCAGACTCCACACAGAAAGTCACCCGAGGCTGGAATCGAACTTGCAACCCTGGTGCTGTGAGTCAGCAATGCTAACCACTGTGCTGTCCGTGAGCAATAAATGGTTTATGTTTAATCATACAAAACCTCTTTGTAAGCGACCAAACTTTTACAGGTGCATCACAGAAAGCATTCTTTCTGGTTGTATCACAGCTTGGTATGGCTCCTGCTCTGCCCAAGACCACAAGAAGCTACAAAAGGTCGTGAATGTAGCCCAGTCCATCACGCAAAGTAGCCTCCCATCAGTTGTCTCCATCTACACTTCCCGCTGCCTCGGCAAAACGGCTAGCATGATCAAAGACCCCATTACCCTGGACATTCTCTCTTCCACCTTCTTCCATCAGGAAAAAGATACAAAGGTCTGAGGTCACATACCAATCGACTCAAGAACAGCTTCTTCCCTGCTGCCATCGGACTTTTGAATGGATCTACCTTGCATTAAGTTGATCTTTCTCTACACCCTAGCTATGACTGTAACACTACATTCTGCACTCTCTCCTTTCCTTCTCTATGAACGGTATGCTTTGTCTGTATAGTGCGCAAGAAACAATACCTTTCACTGTATGCCTACACATGTAACAGTAATGACTTTAATCAGGCAACTGAGGTGGGCCTGTTAGAATATGAACTCCCTGATAAAGGGCCAAACTGTTGGGCCAATCAGGGAGTCTCTTGCTTTGTACTTAACCAGGCGTGTCAGTTCCTCTGGAACACCTAGTGTAGACTGCGAACTGAAAGCACTCTGTGTGCTGCTGTCAGCCTTGTTAATAAAGGGATTTTGGTGAAGGGACTTCTGCCTCTGAGGGCCATAATTACAGTAATAAATCAAATCAAATCAAATCAAAACAAACCTTTACAATAGCTGAGACACAAGTGTGATCCATAACCTGGAAGTTATATTCTCAAGGTGAGGCATCCTTTCCAAATATGAATTTCAGTGGGGTTATGGGGATAGGGCCTGGGTGGGATTGTTGTCGGTGCAGTCTCGATGGGCCGAATGGCCTCCTTCTGCACTGTAGGGATTCTATTCTCTGAGTCTATGAAGTGCCTCAGTTAAGTGCACATGGTTATTTCAATGCGAGAAACAGGCTCCACATTCCGTTCTCTTTCCCCTTCATTGGTAACAAACAGGTTGTTCTTTGCTCGGGGTTTTGCAAGGTACAACACAGAGCAGATGCAGCTAATTATTTAACAACTTATCCTGCCTCTGTTGCTCAATTAGCTTCATCAGCACAGATCACCACACAGGCTGCCTGACAAGGGCATTGCTGGAGACCACATCCTGCAGAATATCGAGGTTCACAGCAGCTGTCAGCAGTTTCTAAATCAAATTGGAGCAGCTTCATTATTGAACACATGTTCCCTGTCACGGAGAAACTCACCTCACACGGTCCTCTGTGGGATGGAACACCACATTTGGAATACCGTGTGCCGCTCTGGTCGCCACACTACCGGAAGGATGTGGAGGCTTTGGAGAGAGTGCAGAAAAGTTTTACCAGGATGTGGCCTGGTATGGAGGGTATTAGCCATGAGGAGAGATTGAATAAACTGGGATTGTTCTCCCTGGAAAGACGGGAGGCTGAGCGGCGACCTGATTGGAGTTTATAAAATTATGAGGAGCGTAGATGAGGTGGACAGTTGGAAGCTTTTTCCCAGGGCAGAAATGACAAATCCCGCCACTAACAGATGGTGGAATTTGAATTCAATAAAAAAATATCTGGGATTAAGAATCTACTGATGACCGTGAAACCATTGTCAATTGTCGGAAAAACCCATCTGGTTCACTAATGTCCTTTGGGGAAGGAAATCTGCCGTCCTTACCCGGTCTGGTCTACATGTGACTCCGGAGCCACAGCAATGTGGTTGACTCTCAAATGCCCGCCAAGGGCAACTGGGGATGGGCAATAAATGCTGGCCAGCCAGCGACGCCCATGTCCCACAAATGAATAAAAAAAAACAAGGGGTCATAAGTTCAAGATAAGCGGGGGGTGGGGGAAGGGTTCAGTGGAGATGTGCGGAGGAAGTTTTTTTACACAGAGGGTGGTGGGGACCTGGAATGTGCTGCCAAGTGAGGTGGGTGTAGCAGATACGTTTGTGACATTTAAGACTTATCTGGATAGGCACATGAACATGCAGGGTTTAGAGGAATACAGGCCGTTTGTCTAGGTAAGACAACGTGATCGGCACAGGCTTGGTGGATCAAAGGGCCTGTTCTTTGTTCTAGTCACCACACTACCGGGAGGATGTAGAGGCTTTGGGAAGGCTACAGAGAAGGTTTACCACAACGCAGCCTGGTTTTAGGTATTAGCTATGAGGAGAAATTGGCCAAACTTGATTTATTTTCACTTGATGGTCGGAGGCTGAGGGGAGACCTGATAGAAGTTTACAAAATTATGAGAGGCAGGGATAGAGCGGATAGTCAGAATATTTTTCCCAGGGGAGAAAATGTCAATTAGAATCATAGAATCATAGGATCCCTACAATGCCATTCGGCCCATCGAGCCTGCACTGTCAACAATCCCAGCCCAAGCCTTATCCCCTTAATCCAATGTATTTATCCTCCTAATCCCCATGACACTAAGGAGCAATTTAGCATGGCCAAATATCTAACCCACATATCTTTGGAGTGTGGGAGGAAATAAGAGCACCTGGAGGAAACCCACGCAGATACGGGGCGAACGTGCAAACTCCACACAGACAGTGACCCCAAGCTGGGAATCAAACCCTGGTCCCTGGCACTGTAGGGCAGCAGTGCGGACTACTGTGCCACTGTGCCTAGGGGACTTAGGTAAAAGTAAAGTAAAAGTAAAGTTTATTTATTAGTCACAAGTAGGCTTACATCAACACTGCAATGAAGTTACTGTGACAATCCCCGAGGTTTAAGGTAAAAGGGGGAAAGTTTAAAAGAGATGTGAGAGCCAAGTCTTTTTACACAGAGGGTGGTGAGTGCCTGGGATGCTCCACCAGAGAAGGTGGTAGAAGCAGATACAGTAGCAATGTTTAAGAGGCATCTCGACAGATACATGAATTGGCAAGGGAATAGAGGAATATGGACTGCGTAGGAGCAAAAGGCTTGGTGGGCCGAAAGGGTCTGTTCCTGTGCTGTACTGTTCTTTAATCTCAAAGTCCTCTCGGCTTGCAAGCTCAATGGGGTAGATTCATCATCTCACTCTGCCAGATGGGCCTGGTGCGAGGAGTAAACCCATCCTACAGAATGAGGTATACAAGGATGTGTGGAGAACACTGTGAGGGGAAGGGTTTGAACCATTCAGACACCAGCAACAACCTCTTCCAGGACAGGTGTGGCGATCCTTAAATTTGGGCCATCCAGAGAGATCATAGAATCATAGAATCCCTACAGAGCAGAAGAGGCCATTGGACACATCGGGTCTGCACCGACAACACTCTGACAGAGTGTCTTACCCAGGCCCTCTCCCCTGCCCTATCTCCATAATCCCACACATGGCTAACCCATCTAACCGTCATGTCTTTGGACACTAAGTGGCATTTTATCATGGCCGATCTATCTAAACTGCAAATCTTTGGACTGTGGGAGGAAACCGGAGCACCCGGAGGAAACCCATGTAGGCATGGGGAGAATGTGCAAACTCCACACAAACATGTCCCGAGGCAAGGTACATTGGCGAGACCATGCAGACGCTATGACAACGGATGAATGGACACAGCTCGACAATCACCAGGCAGGGGTGTTGCCTTCCTGTCGGGGAACACTTCAGCAGTCAAGGGCATTCAGCCTCTGATCTGCGGGTAAGCGTTCTCCAAGGCAGCCTTCACGACGCACGACAGCGCAGAGTCGCTGAGTAGAAACTGATAGCCAAGTTCCGCACACATGAGGACGGCCTCAACCGAGATCTCGGGTTCATGTCACACTATCAGTAACCCCCACAACTTGCCTGGGCTTGCAAAATCTCACTAACTATCCTGGCTGGAGACAATTCACACGTCTTTAACCTGTGCTTAACCCTCTCTCCACTCACACTGTGACAATGTAAGCACATTCCAATCATTATCTTGTAATTGAGTTTGTGTCTGCATATGCACTGTTTGTGAACCAAACTCTTCACTGGCCTGATGAAGGGGCAACGCTCCGAAAGCTCGTACTACCAAATAAACCTGTTGAACTTTAACCTGGCGTGTGAGACTACTTACTGTGCCCACCCCAGTCCAACGCCGGCATCTCCACATCCAGTCACCCGAGGTCGGAATCGAACCCGGGTCCCTGGCGCTGTGAGGCAGCAGTGCTAACCACCGTGCCACCCAGATGTGGATGCGAGGGGGAGCAGAATTTCACGGGCAAGAGCGGAAATTGAACCTCTCTCGCACGAGAGCTGCCGAGGTGGTGCAGGGGCGAGTGGCTTGTTTTTAGAGGTGAACAGGGGATACGGCGCGGATGGAGGTGACACAGCAAGAGAGTGCTGTCTGATCTGTCTCCCAAATGGGGCGCAGGCCAGGACAAGATCTTCTGAGTTTTGAAACCTGATTGCAAAATTTGTTGTAGGGGGCGGCGGGGAGAAGGGTGAACTTTCCCAGCAATTTCACCGTACGTCTGTGCGATTCACGGGCAGTGTACTGTCAGCATTGCACAGCATTAACCTGGTGTGCTATTAAACTACACAAGTATCTGAAAACTGAGCCTGAAAATGGAAATAGATCTTCACCCTCCCGGAAGGCGGCTTGCAGTTTGGACACTTAGAAGGGAAGAACGATGGCACAGTGGTTAGCACGGCTGCCTCACAGCGCCAGGGACCCGGGTTCAATTCCCGGCCTTGGGTCACTGTCTGTGTGGAGTTTGCACGATCTCCCCGTGTCTGCGTGGGTTTCCTCCGGGTGCTCTGGTTTCCTCCCACAGTCCAAAGATGTGCAGGTTAGGTTGATTGGCCATGCTAAATTGACCCTTAATGTCAGAGGGATTAGGAGGGTAAATAGATGGGGTTATGGGGATGGGACAGGACTTGGATGGGATTGTTGTCGGTGCAGGCTCGATGGGCCAAATGGCCTCCTTCTGCACTGTAGATTCTATGATTCTGTGACTTGAAGAACGCCAGAGCTGCGTCAACACAGCCACAGGATGTGACGTGGTGATTAGTGAACAGCAATTGATGTGGAGGCCAGAGTGTCTCGTTTTCTGTTCCAAGTGCCAGGAGCTGTCGTGCCGTTTTGGATCAATGCCGGAACTCACCTGCAGATTTTCACATAGGGTTTCCTATGATACATTGTGAGATGAAATACTTTTCTCACACAGCCAAGAAACATAGAAAATAGGAGCAGGAGTAGGCCATTCAGCCCATCGAGATTGCGCCAGCGTTCAATGGGACCATGACTGATCCTCTCTCTCAACACCGTACTGCCTCTCTCTCCCCACACCCTTTGCCACCTATCTATTTCCTTCCTAAATATATTCAGTAACTTGGCCTTCGGTGGTAGAAAATTCCACAGATTCACCACACTCAGTGAAGAAACTTCTCCCCATCTCAGTCCTAAATTGTCCACTGCATATCTTGAGATCGACACCCCCTTGTCCTAGACACCCCCCCCCCCCCCCGCCCCCACCAGAGGAAGCAACATCTCTGCATCCAGCCTGTCCAGCCCTGTCAGAATGTTATACCTTTCAATGAGATCCCTGATGCGCGTTATCACACACACGAGGCTTGAGATGCTCAAGGAAATAAAGGCTTTTATTTACTATTACAACGAAGCTACCATATATAGTACACGATCCCAGACTGAGGGGTCCCAGACAGAGCAGTGACCTTTATACCTCTCCCAGGAGGTGGAGCCCGACTGGGATGTACCATAATAACTATAATACAGGTGTAACAGCCCAACCCTAACCCCAACAGCAACAAGTAGAACATACTCATAGTACTGGCCAGACCCTGGCTCAGTACTACCTAGTGGGAACCAACGATGGTTCACCACAATCTCCTCTCATTCTTCCAAACTCCAGTGAATACAAGCCTAGTTGACCCAATCTCTCTTCATACGACAATCCTGTCATCCCAAGGATCAGTCTGGATGAATCTTTGCTGCGGTGAAGGAGATCAAAACTACACAATACTCCAGGTGTGGTCTCACCAAGGCCCTGTACGGTGGTAGTAAGACATCCTTGCTTCTGTACTCAAGTCCTCTTACAATGGAGGCCAACATAAACCATTTGCCTTTCTAACTGTTTGCTGCACTTGCATGATTGCTTTCGGTGACCGGTGTATTTGGACACCCAGGTCCCTTTGTGCATCAATTTATGGTGGCACAGTGGCACAATGATTAGCACTGCTGCCTCACAGCACCAGGGGCCCGAGTTTGATTCAAGCCTTGGCTCACTGTCCGCATGGGTTTCCTCTGGGTGCTCCACTTTCCTCCCACAGTCTGAAGATGTGCAGGATAGGTGGATTGGCCGTGCTAAATTGCCGCTTAGTGTCCAAAGATATGCAAGTTAGGTAGATTTGCCATGCTAAATTGCTCCTTGGTGTCCAAAGATGTGTAGGTTAGGTGGATTGGCCATGGTAAATGTGTGGGGTTACGGGGATAGATGGGAGCGAGGTCCTGGGTAAAACACTGTCAGAGAATCTGTGCAGACTTGATTGTCCGAAAGGCCTCTTTCTGCACTGTAGGAATTCTATGGATCTTAACTTTCCCAATCCACCACCGTTTAAATAATACTCTGCTATTCTGTTTTTCCTACCGAAGTGGATAACTGCACACTTAGAATCATAGAATACAGTGCAGAAGGAGGCCATTCAGCCCATCGAGTCTGTATCGACCAGAATCCTACCCAGGCCTATCCCCATAACCCCACACATTTACCCTGCTAATTCCCCTGACACTAAAGGTCAATTTTAGCATGGCCAATCAACCTAACCCGCACATCTTTGGATTGTGGGAAGAAACCAGGGCACCCGGAGGAAACCCACACAGACACGGGGAGAATGTGCAGACTCCACACAGGCAGTGACCCAAGCCAGGAATCAACCCCGGGTCCCTGGCGCTGTGAGGCAGCAGTGCTAACCACTGTGCCGCCCTTATCCATGTTGTACTGCATCTGCCATGTATTTGCCTACTCACTCAACTTTTCTAAATCACCCTGGTGCCTCAAAAAGAGCCATATCACTAGCCCAACAAGCCTCCTTATTCAATTCACTCCCCATTTTTGGTCCTTTCTCCTGAGGTGGCGCAGTGGTTAGCACTGTTGCCTCACAGCGCCAGGGACCCGCGTTCGATTCCCGGCTTGGGTCACTGTCTGTGCGGAGTCTGCACATTCTCCTCGTATCTGCGTGGGTTTCTTCTGGGTGCTCCGATGTCTTCCCAGAGTCCGAAAGATGTGCTGGTTAGGGTGCATTGGCCATGCTAAATTCTCCCTCAGTGTACCCGAACAGGCGCCGGAGTGTGGCGACTAGGGGATTTTCACAGTAACTTCATTGCAGTGTTAATGGAAGCTGACTTCTGACACTAATAAACTTTGAAGGTGCCGCCCCTTATCAGATTTTACATTAAAGAAATAGCGGCAGTTGGTTTTAGTTCTCATGAGGATTGCTGTGAGTTTAAATTTTGCTTAAGAAGGACTAAGGGTGGGACTTTGCAGCCTCACTTGTCCCGAAACCGTAAAGTCCCGCCTGAGGTTAATGGATCTTTCCGTGGTCCGCCCCTCGCCCTTTCCAGTTCCCGTGGCGGGCAGAGCAGCAAAATTCCGCCAAAATGGAGAGGATAAATATCACACTGGACTGGGAGCAATGAGTAGAGTCCCAGAATGCACCACTCACAACGCCGTCATGTCGGTACAACCTTGTGAGTCCCGTGTTGGCAGCAAATGCGACCTTTATTATCAAAACTGTCTACAAACCTTGAGAGCTGGCTCTTTCATGATTTTATCAGCTTATCGGGAACCATTTAAGTTGCACGGTTGAGGTTAATCTACTCATGAATGGGCGGCACGGTGGTGCAGTGGTTAGCACTGCTACCTCGCAGCGCCAGGGACCCGGGTTCAATTCCCGGCTTGGGTCACTGTCTGTCTGGAGTTTGCATGTTCTCCTCGTGTCTGCGTGGGTTTCCTCCGGGTGCTCAAGTTTCCCCCCACAGTACAAAGACGTGCGGATTGGGCATGCTAAATTAACCCTGCGTCAGGGGGATTAGCAGGGTAAATATGAGGAGTCACGGGAATAGGGCCTGGGCGGGATTGTGGTCGGGGCAGACTCGATGGGCTGAATGGTCTTCTGCACTGTATGGAATCTAGGATTCTAGAATTGAAACATTCTTTTACCCATTGTACCCTCAGCAAATATCAAACAGGAGTCAAATATATTCTTAAACTCAGCATGGTCAGAGTGGAAAGGCCACTAAACAAACAACCACGGGGAAATGTATTTTTAATTGATAAGGTGTGTGTGCAGTCAATGGTTTTGCCAGTTGATTGTTTCACACTCACCCTTGGCTCCTGTGACACCATACACTGGTTTGGTAACAATCTCTAATGCATGCCAACCTACACACTCATTATTGCTATTGGCAGCCAAGTCAACTCAGCTGATTTGTAAACAATAATAAAGCTTTCAAAGCTTTTGAAAAGTCACAGTCCCTCGGTACGAATACTGGTTTGTAATTTCAAGCAGTTAGATTTAAATTCCCGGGAATCACACTTGCACGATCAGATTGCTGGATAACTGTTAAGGAATAAGACATTTTTATCTCTTTCAGACTCGACTTCAGATTATGGCCACAGCTGCCCTTTTGTTTTGACAGCAAGTGCTGGTAATGGTTTTATAATTGCCTCTCAAACCTCCCCAAGACCCAACCTTTGTTACTTTATTTCCCAACACCATCATTTTGGCTTGTACCATCATCCCTTCTGTCATTTCACCATTCCTGCCTTCCACCTCATCACAAACTTCCCTCCCGACACACGCACACACACACGCACACACGCACACACACACACACACGCACACACACACACACGCACACACGCACACACACACACAGGCAAGCACACACATACACACACACACACACACACACACGTGCACACACACACATGCATGCACATGTACGCAAGCACACACATGCACTAACTCACGCACATGCATGCATATACAGGCATGCATGCACGCACACACACACACATGCAAGCAAGAACACACACATACAAACACGCACATGCACACACATACATGCACATACTCACACACACATGCATGTGCACACACATGCATACACACACGCAAGCGAGCACACACACACACACAAGCACATAAAAACGCACGCACACACCTGTTTCCCTGCCTCTGCCCTAACTTCTTCTAATTCTGTTGGAAAGGTCACCAACCTGAAACATTGGCCGGAGTTTTTCCTCCCCGCCCGCCCCAGGAATCGGAGCGGTTGAGGGATGGCCAATGGGAAGGTCCGTTGACCTTGGGAGGGATTTTGCGGTTTCTGGATGGACGAGGCCATAAAATCCTACCCATTAAATCTGAATTCTCCCTTCATGGATTTGCTGACTACGTCCGGCCTTTTCTGTTTGCATTTCAGCTTTCAGTTTTAAAGGAGCGTCCCTTCACTCTGAGGTTGTGTCCTCGAGTTCCCGTCTCTCCAACTAGTGGAAATGCCCTCTCCACGTCCACTCTATCCAGGCTTCTCAGTATCCAGTAAGTTTCAATGAGATTCCCCCCTCATCCTTCTAAACTCCATCAAGACCCAGGCTCCTCAACCACTCCTCATATGACAAACCCTTCATTCCTGGGATCATTCTTGTAAACCTTCTCTGGACCATCTCCAAGGCCATTGACACCCACATCTCATGAAAGGTGTCTCTCCGTTGGAGAGGCAGCACAAACGGGATGGGCTGAATGGCTTCTTTCTGAGCTGGAAAAACTCGTGCGAAAATTCCTCCTCTATTGATATCCCTGGTTTCCTGGAAACATCAGGTGGCCCACTTAGCATCCTAGGTACCGCAAAAAGTCTTGTTAATTATCTACATTAAAACCCTTAATGGCTTTTTCTTCCCCGGTAAACAAGAGGACTGTGCTTTGTTTTAAAACCCAGATAAGATGGCAGAAATTCCCTCACGTTTGGTGCATAAGCCAGCATCAAGTCATTGAGAAAATAGATGAATATCGCCTGAAACAGTTGGTAAAATTCATCTGAATTCTCCCTTCCTTCATCTAAGGAAATCAAACACAAACAGCTTCATTGCACCAACCGTGTTTCAGTTTGTTCTTAAGACTGTGCATCCCCTGATCGAGTAGATTTGCTTAATCTTCACTTATAATTCACTTTACTGGCACGTGTTAATTTTAATGAATGGAGGACTAATTAGGATGTCCTTGTACATGAGTCTCAGAAAGTGGGTATGCAGGTGCAGAATGTTATAAGGAAGGCAAATGGAATCTTGGTATTTATTGAATCTTGGCATTTATTGCAAAGGGTCTAGAGTATAAAAGTAGAGAAGTGTTGTTACAATTGTAAAAGGCATTGGTTAAACCACACTTGGAGTATTGTGTTCAGTTTTGGTCACCGTTCTGAGGAAGGATGCGGTGGCACTGGAGGTGGTTCAGAAGAGGTTCACTAGATTGATTCCAGGTTTGAAGGGGCTGTCGTATGAGCAGCGGTTGAGGAGCTTGGGCTCGTACTCGCTGGAGCACAGAAGAATGAGGGGGAACTTGATTGAGTCATAGAATCATAGAGGTTTACAGCATGGAAACAGGCCCTTTGGCCCAACTTGTCCATGCCACCCAGTTTTTACCATTAAACTAGTCCCAGTTGCCCAGATTTAGCCTTTATCCCTCTATACCCATCTTACCCATGTAATTGTCTAAATGCTTTTTAAAAAATAAAATTGTACCCGCCTCTACTACTACCTCTGGCAGTTTGTTTCAGACACTCACCACCCTCTGTGTGAAAAAGTTGCCCCTCTGGACCCTTTTGTATCTCTCCCCTCTCACCTTAAACCTATGCCCTCTAGTTTTAGACACCCCTACCATTAGGAAAAGATGTTGACTATCTAGCTGACCTTCGCCCATAGACTGCTATAAGATCACCCCAAAACTTCCTACACTCCAGGGAAAGAAAGTCCCAGTCTATCCAGCCTCTCCTTATAATTCAAACAATTGAGGTATATAAAATACTCAACGGGATTGATAAAGTAAATGTTAACCAAATGTTCCCCCTTCTAGAACAGTCTAGGGCAAGATGTCATATTTGTAGAGTAAGAGTGGGGAGGTTCAAGACAGAGATAAGGAGAAGCTACTTCTCACAGAGGGCCATGAATCTATGGAACTCACTGCCCCAGAGTGCAGTGGATTCAGAATCAATCAATGGATTCAAGAAAGAGATAGATAACTATTTGATCAAAAGCAGGATAAAGGACTATGGGGAAAAGGCAGGGAAATGGAGTTAGGATGAGATGGAGATAAGCCAGGTTCATATAGAATGGCTGAGCGGGCTCAAAGGACTATATGGTCTATTCTCGCTCCTAATTCCCATGTTCCCAGACATTGTGTCAATGAGAGCATCAGGATTTTAGGTGTCCAGATCTCCAATAACCTGTCCTGGTCCCTCCATGCAGACACTACAGTTAAGAAAGCCCACCAATGCAAAGAACAAAGAACAGTACAGCACAGGAAAACAGGCCCTTCGGCCCTCTAAGCCTGTGCCGCTCCTTGGTCCAACTAGACCAATCGTTTGTATCCCTCCATTCCCAGCTCATGTGACTATCCAGGTAAGTGTTAAATGATGTCAGTGTGTCTGCCTCCACCACCCTACTTGGCAGCACATTCCAGGCCCCCACCACCCTCTGTTAAAAAACATCCCTCTAATATCTGAGTTATACTTCACCCCTCTCACCTTGAGCCCGTGACCCCGCGTGATCGTCACTTCTGATCTGGGAAAAAGCTTCCCACCGTTCACCCTAAATGCCTCTACTTCTCAGGAGGTTAAGGAAATTCGGCATGTCAGCTACAACTCTTGCCAATTTTTACAGATGCACCATAGAGAGCATCCTTTCCGGATGTATCACAGCTTGGTATGGCTCCTGCTCTGACCAAGATCGCAAGAAACTACAAAGGGTTGAGAATGAAGCCCAGTCCATCACGCAAACCAGCCTCCCATCCATTGACTCTGTCTACACTTCCCACTGCCTCGGAAAAGCAGCCCGCATAATCAAAGACCCCACGCACCCCGGACATTCCCTCTTCCATCGGGAAAAAGATACAAAAGTCTGAGGTCACGTACCAACCGATTCAAGAACAGCTTCTTCCCTGCTGCCATCAGACCTCGCATTAAGTTGATTTTTCTCTACCCCCTAGCTATGACTGTAACACATGTTGGATGTCACGGTGGCACAGCGGTTAGCACTGCCACCTCACAGCGCCAGGGATGCGGGTTTCATTCCCGGCTTGGGTCTGTCGCGGAGTCTGCACGTTCTCCTCGTGTCTGCATGGGTTTCCTCCGGGTGCTCCAGTTTCCTCCCACTGAAAGTCCGAAAGACGTGCTGGTTGGGTGCATTGGCCGTGCTAAATTCTCCCTCGGTGTACCCGAACAGGCACCGGAGTGTGGCGACTGGGGGATTTTCACAGTACCTTCATTGCGGTGTTAATGTAAGCCTACTTGCGACACTAACAAATAAACTTTAAACCATCACCTCCCCAGTAGTTTGAACTGAAAAACTGTAATGAAATGTTAAGTCAGTTTGACCCTTTTTGTGGTTCACTTAAATATGCAAACAGGGGAGATTTTCAATTATCTACAAGAATCGAATGCGCCGGTGAACAAGGCATGGATGTTTTTTATCGGTCTAATTCGTATCGAGTTAAATTGCCATGAGTCGAGCAGTGCTCAGTTGATTAAAGTGTCAATAAGCGCAGTAAAATACGATTGTTTAAAACGTTAATGGCATTTAGTGAGAGAGGCTACGTGCTTCATAGAGCAGCCTTGACTCCTCGATTTCTTTGTCGCATTGCTGACAATACGGAATTAGTTAGGAAAACAACTTGGCAAAGTCTGTGTTGACTAGATAATCTGCTAAAGGCTTTAACTGCTCCATTAATGGGAGCTCAGCGAGTGAGCCCATTGCTACGAACGTTTTAATTTTCTGCAGAAAGATTAAAGTGTGGGTGGCTACCCAGTGAGATAATCAGGATACCAACAAGTCAAGCATCACTTACCACGACCGCCATTTTACTCTTTAACAATCTCGGGGAAGGCGTTTTTAAAAGGTTTTATACTCGAAAAAAGGAAATGCAGAGTAAATGGGGAGGCGATGGCCTGGTGGTATTATCACTCGATTATTAATCCACAAACGCAGCTAACGATCTGGAAACCCAGGTTCGAATCCTGCCATGGTAGAATTTGAATTCAACACAAAATTAAATCTGGAACTGGCAACCAATTTTAGAGAGAGGCATATAAATTTGAATTGTGATTTGTATTACACAACTGTTATTCAGATTTGAGCTCCTGGACTACCACATTGTCAATTCTACTGTCGCTTTTTGGAGAGGCGCTGGCCTAGTGATATTATTGCTGGACTATTAATCCAGAAGCTCAGCTAATGTTCTGGGGGACGCAAGTTCAAATCCCGCCACGGCAGATGGTGGAACATGAATTCAATAAAAAATATCTGATGACCACGAAACCATTGTCGATTGTCGGAAAAGCCCAACTGGTTCACTAATGTTCTTCAGGGAAGGAAATCTGCTGTCCTTACCTGGTCTGGTCTACATGTGACTCCAGACCCACAGAAATGTGGTTGACTCTCAACTGCCATCTGAACAAGGGCAACTAGGAATGGGCAATAAATGGTGGCTAGCCAGTGACACCGATGTCCCACAAATGAATTTTTAAAAAAGAGACACGTGTTGCTGAAGCTTTTCATCTTGCACTCATCAGGACAAACACAAGAATACCAAATTTCAAATGGTCATAATTTATACGACCGGAGGAAGGTGTGCTAATGTCTAAGCCAAACTAATCCTGCCACAAAATTCTGAAGAGATCAGGTGGATGCGGAGAGTTTCTTTTCACTGGTCGGAGATTCTAAACACGGAGGCACAGTCTCAGAATTGAGGGGGTTGCTCATTTGGAACTGAGATGGGGAGAAATGACTTTGCTCAGATGGTTGCGAATCTTTGGAACTCTCTACCTCAAAGATGCTCCATGGTTGAATATATTTAAGGCGGGACAGACAGACTTTTAGTCTCTCAGGGAATTAAGGGATATGGGGAGTGGATGGGAAAATGGAGTTGAAGGCCATGATCAGCCATGATCGAACTGAATGGCGGAGTAGGTTCGAGGGGCCAAGTGGTCCACTCCTGCTTGTATTTCTTGTCTTCCTATCAAAAGATGTTGGAAAATTTATCCCAAACCTTTGGTGGGGAGAAATCCAAAATAAGAAACAGCAGGGAAAATGCAGAGCGGCGCTGCTGCACCTTCTGGGACTTCTGACAGATGCAGGGATTGGAGGCCACCAACAGCGCCACCTATCTGCCAAATCATTGGGAGGAACAAAACAAAGAACAGTACAGCACAGGAACAAGCCCTTCGGCCCACCAAGCCTGTGCTGACACATGGCGCCTTTCCAAACTTTTGCCTCCACGTTCCGTATCTCTCTATTCCCTGCCTAGTCACATATCTGTCAAGATGCCACTTAACCATTGCTATTGTATCTGCTTCTACCACCTGCTCTGGTAACGCATTCCAGGCACTTACCACCCTCTGTGTAAAAAAACATGCCTCTCACATCTCCTTTAAACTTTCCCCCTTTTACCTTAAACCTATGTCCCCTACTAATTGACATTTCTAGCCTGGGAAAAACACCCTGACTATCCATTCTATCCATGCCTCTCATAATTTTGTAACCTTCTATCAGGGCACTCCTCAGCCTCTGACGTTCAAGTGAAAATAAACCAAGTTTAACTAATCTCTCCTAAAAATCATAAAATCCCTACAGTACAGAAAGAGACCATTTGGCCCATCAAGTCTCTACCGACCACAATCCTACCCAGGCCCTATTCCCATAACCCCACACATTTACCCTGCTAATCCCCCTGACAAGAGGGTCAATTTAGCACGGCCAATCAACCTAACTCCACATCTGTGGACTGTGGGAGGAAACCGGAGCACCCGGAGGAAACCCAGGCAAACATGGGGAGAAAGTGCAAACTCCACACAGACAGTGACCCGAGGCCGGAATTGAACCTGAATCCCTGGCGCTCTAAGGCAGCAGTGCTAACCACTGCATCATCCTGCCACCCCATAATTCTCATAGCTAATACCCTCCAAACCAGGCCACATCCTGGTAAACCTTTTCTGTACCCTCTCCAAAGCCTCCATTTCCTTCTGGTAGTGTGATTTGATTTGATTTGATTTATTATTGTCACATGTATTAGCATACAGTGAAAAGTACTGTTTCTTGCGCTATACAGAGCATACCTTAGAGCGGCACGGCAGCACAGTGGGTTAGCAGTGCTGCTTCACAGCTCCAGGGACCTGGGTTCGATTCCCGGCTTGGGTCACTGTCTGTGTGAAGTTTGCACATTCTCCTCGTGTCGGCGTGGGTTTCCTCCGGGTGCTCCGGTTTCCTCCCACAGTCCAAAGATGTGCGGGTTAGGTTGATTGGCCATGCTAAAATTACCCCTTCGTGTCCTGGGATCCGTAGATTAGAGGGATTAGTGGGTAAAATATGTAGGGATATGGGGGTAGGGCCTGGGTGGGATTGTGGTCGGTGCAGACTCGATGGGCCAAATGGCCTCTTTCTGTGCTGTAGGGTTTCTATGATACCGTTCAATGAGAAGGAAAGGAGAGAGTGCAGAATGTAGTGTTACAGTCATAGCTAGGGTGTAGAGAAAGATCAAATTAATGCGAGGTAGGTCCATTCAAAAGTCTGACGGCAGCAGGGAAGAAGCTGTTCTTGAGTCAGTTGGTACGTGACCTCAGACTTTTGTATCTTTTTCCCGACGGAAGAAGGTGGAAGAGAGAATGTCCGGGGTGCTTGGGACGACCCCAGAACTGTGCGCAGTATTCCAAATGTGACCAATTAAGCCAATGGACATTCGAATGGCTCGCCCCATTTCATGAACCCACCCTTGCCCACCTTGACAGGGGCCGTAAACTTCCATCCATAACGCTAGTTTCAGCTGCACGCCAGACCTGTCTTTTCCCAGAACCTTTGGGAGCTCGACTATGTTTCTCTATAATATGCATGTCCCAGACTGCAGAATAATGATGATTCTTTGCTGAGCTTAATAAATCTAATCAAGACATCAGACAAGCCCTTGCACTGCGGCCTCCACAGATATTATACAAATCAATTCCAGCCTCCCGGATTGCCTGGATCCACTACAGTTTGCCTACCGCTGCAACAGGTCCACAGCAGATGCCATTTCCCTGGCCCTGCACTCAACCCTGGAACACCGAGATAACAAGGACACCTATGTCAGACTCCTATTTATTGACTACAGCTCAGCCTTCAACACCATTATTCTGCAAAACCCATCTCCAAACTCCGTGGCCTGGGCCTCGGCTCCTCCCTCTGCGACTGGATCCTGAACTTGCTAACCCACAGACCACAATCAGTAAGGACAGGCAACAACACCTCTTCCACGATCATCCTCAACACTGGTGCTCCACAAGGCTGTGTTCTCAGCCCCCTACTATACTCCTTATACACCTATGACTGTGTGGCCAAATTCCCCTCCAACCCGATTTTCAAGCTTGCTGACGACACCACCGTAGTGGGTCGGATCTCAAACAATGACAAGACGGAGCAAAGGAATGAGATAGAGAATCTGGTGAACTGGCGCAGCAACAATAATCTCTCCCTCAATGTCAACAAAACAAAGGAGATTGTCATCGACTTCAGGAAATATCAAATATCAAATTAAATATTAGAATTAAAAGATTCATTGAATAAAGATCTTTCAACGACTTATCTCTATGTAGCATCTGTAACACAGTGAATAAATAAAGAAAACAAAACGACGGAAAAAGATGTCAGGTATATATGATAAAACTGCCAAAGGCTAACAGAATCCAGTGCTCAAATAATTCTTGTGAAACAGGAGAATTAGTGAAGGTGATAAACTTCAATCCTTTAATCCACTGTTCGTGGTGTGCTCCGAAGCATCACTTCAGGAGGTTAAATGAAACTCCGATCCAAATTCCAAGCAAAGCAGATGGTCGCCTGAGCAAGCCTTAGGGTAATCCAACAAATAATTCACTGAAGCAAGGCTCTTTCTGGGCATGGCCACTTTAAGCTGGTCAAACAGGCTCGTTTGGAAGCCATGCTTGGCACTGGAGTTGGCTCCAATGTTCTGAGGCCGATTTTCAGTCCTCCTGGGCCTACTCCACTTCAGAACCACTAATCTTGGTTATTCGATTGCCGCAGAAACTCTGAACCCCTGGACAGAGAGAGGGAGAGAGACAGAGTGTGTCTTGGAGAGAGAGTGTGTGTGTTCTGGAGAGAGAGATAGAGTCCTGGAGAGAGAGTCGAAAGTTTCTGAAGTTTTAAAGTTTATTTTATTAGTGTCGCCAGTGGGCTTACATTAACACTGCAATTAAGTTGCTGTGAAAATCAAAAGAGAAAATGCTGGAAAATCTCAGCAGGTCTGGCAGCATCTGTAAGGAGAGAAAAGAGATGACGTTTCAAGTCCAGATGACCTTTCGTCAAAACTTTCCTCCCCTTCTCCCGATCCTTGGCCCTACCCACCCCCCCCGATCATTGGCCCACAGCCCCCCCGACCCTTGGCCTTTACCCCCCCCCGACCCTTGGCGTCCCCCCACCCCGATCCTTGGCCCTTCCCCCACACCCCCGATCATCTAGACAACAGGTGAACCTGTTGTTCCCATCCCGCCAGTGCCCGCTGACTATCCAGTGAGGAGTGGGTGGGGGGGAAGACCTGGGGAGAGTGCTCACTCATGACAGGCTAATGCATTAAAATGATGTTTCTGCGTTCCTGTGGCTTGTTTCACGCCACTCCGCCGGCTAGGTGCCGGGAAGATCGGAAAATCGTCGGCGCGAATCACGCTTCCGGATTTTGAGCTGGCACAGCCATTCCCACAGGTGGAGAGTGCGGGCTCAAAATTGCCCCCATCTTTTCTGCAGTTTAGTGCAGTAGGAACAAAGGACAAAGAAAATTACAGCAAAGGAACAGGCCCTTTGGCCCTCCAAGCCTGCATAAACCATGCTGCCTGACTTAACTAAAACCCCCTTCCCTCCCGGGGACCATATCCCTCTATTCCCATCCAATTCGCGTATTTGTCCAGATGCCCCTTAAAAGCTTGGGTGGGATTGTGGTTGGTGCAGACTCGATGGGCCGAATGGCCTCCTTCTGTACTATTGGGATCTATGATCTGTGATCTGAAGTGTTGACTGTATCCCTCCTGCTTCCTCCCAATTTAAATTTCTTAACCTTGGTGCTTAAATCCTTCTGTAGGATTGCCCCTGCGTAACTCAGTTTCTTGCTGCAACCCTTGTTATGATCCCCAGAGAGATTGCCAACTCAGAAAGTGAGATTTGAATTCTCAGGGAGCAACTCAAAGCATCACATGCCAGGACATAGAAATCATCATAGAAACCCTACAGCACAGAAAGAGGCCATTCGGCCCATCGAGTCTGCACCGACCACAATCCCACCCAGGCCCTATCCCCACATCCCTACATATTTTACCCACTAATCCCTCTAACCTACGCATCTCACGACACTAAGGGGCAATTTTAGCATGGCCAATCAACCTAACCCGCACACCTTTGGACTGTGGGAGGAAACCGGAGCACCCGGAGGAAACCCACGCAGACACGAGGAGAATGTGCAAACTCCACACAGACAGTGACCCAAGCCGGGAATCGAACCCAGGTCCCTGGAGCTGTGAAGCAGCAGTGCTAACCACTGTGCTACCGTGCCGCATTAATACCTTTATTCCAACAAGCAAAGCATTATGGACCAGATATTGCTTGGTAGGGAGCTCCTTCAATTATCAGGGGGCACAGGTTTAAGGTGCGAGGGGCAAGTTTTAAAAGAGATGTACGAGGCAGATTTTTTACACAGAGAGTGGTGGGTGCCTGGAACACGTTGCCAGGGGAGGTAGTGGAAGCGGATACGGTAGTGGCTCTTAAGGGGCGTCTGGACAAGTACATGAATGAGATGGGAATAGAGGGATATGGTCCCCGGAAGCGTAGGGGGTTTTAGTTCAGTCAGGCAGCATGGTCAGTGCAGGCTTGGAGGGCCGAAGGGCCTGTTCCTGTGCTGTAATTTTCTTTGTTCTTTGAGACCATTCGGCCCATCGAATCTGCACCAACCACAATCCCACTGAGGCCCTATCCCCATAACACCATGCATTTATCCTAGCTAGCCCCCTGACACTAAGGGGCAATTTAGCATGGCCAATCCACCGAACTTGCATAAGGGGAATTTTACAGTAACTTCATTGCAGTGTTAATATAAGTCTACTTGTGACTAATAAATAAACTTTATCTTTGGACTGTGGGAGGAAACCAGAGCACCCGGAGGAAACCCACGTAGACACAGGGAGAACATGCAAACTCCACACAGACAGTGACCCGAGCCGGGAATTGAACCTGGGTCCCTGGCACTCTGAGGCAGCAGTGCTAACCACTCTCCCACTGTGCCAGATATGTTTACAGTGAAAAAACAAAATAAGGCATTCTTCAACAAAGACTTACCGATCCAAAAAACTACAGGTGTTGTGAATGACAAAGTCCTCCCTTCAGCAGTAGAAGGTTACGGTAAAACAGGGTAGAAGAGCTTCACTCTATAATTCGCTGGCCAGTGCCTCACAGTGTTGTTTAATGCTAACAGTCGGAATATTACTCCAGTCCCCAGCACGAACACCCATTCATCTTACAATAATCTCTCCCTCAATGTCAACAAAACAAAGGACATTGTCATTGACTTCAGGAAGCGTAAAGGAGAACATGCTCCTGTCTACATCAATGGCGACGAAGTAGAAAGGGTCGAGATCTTCAAGTTTTTAGGTGTCCAGATCACCAACAACCTGTCCTGGTCCCCCCATGCCGACACTATAGTTAAGAAAGCCCCACCAACGCCTCTACTTTCTCAGCAGACTAAGGAAGTTTTGCATGTCAGCTACGACTCTCACCAACTTTTACAGATGCACCATGGAAAGCATTCTTTCTGGTTGTATCACAGCTTGGTATGGCTCCTGCTCTGTCCAAGACCGCAAGGAACTACAAAAGGTCGTGAATGTAGCCCAATCCATCACGCAAATCAACTTCCCATCCATTGACTCTATCTATACTTCCTGCTTCCTCGGCAAAGTAACCAGCATAATTAAGGACCCACGCGCACCCCGGACATTCTCTCTTCCACCTTCTTCCGTTGGGAAAAAGATACACAAGTCTGAGGTCACATACCAACCGACTCAAGAACAGCTTCTTCCCTGCTGCCGTCAGACTTTTGAATGGACTTACCTTGCATTAAGTTGATCTTTCTCTGCACCCTAGCTATGACTGTAACACTACATTCTGCACTCTCTCCTTTCCTTTTCTATGAACGGTATGCTTTGTCTGTATAGCACGCAATAAACAATACTTTTCACTGTATACTAATACATGTGACAATAATGAATCAAATCAAATCAAAATTAAAATCAAAAATGTGTGTCAATAATAAATCAAATCAAATCAAATCTTGACATGTTTCAAAATGAAAAATGGGAAAGATCTTATCACTGAACGGTCTGTTGAAGTGTTATACTTAAATGTTATGTCATCAGAAGCGTTTGAATTGTATTACAATCCTGTTAAGAGGTTTAGATCACCACTTGCGCTGGGGTACTTTGTGTCATCCTGATCGCTGGCTGGAAGATAACCGTCTATTAAAAAATCTGGTGATGGGAGGTGACTGTGAGAAAACGGAACTTGGGAGATTGAAAATTTGACAAGTTGATAAGAGAGAGGGAGAGGCCTTATCTGTGTCTGAATATTCCTCCTCTCTTTCTTGACTATCGCTGGCTATTCTCATTCTCCTGTGCCAATAAACTTTTTAACTGCAGCCATTGTAGCCCTTCGCAAGCTGACTTGTACATTGATAACCAGTAGATAACAACCTGACATCAGTTGACTGACACCTGGAAGGAAATTTCCATCTCCCGGGCTCTCTACGGAGGAGCCCGTCAAATAAAAGATATTCCGTAAAGATCTATAAATTTTAGAATCCTATTAAATATGAAAACTGTGAGGCACATCATGCCATAAGCATTTTGTGTACGATGCACTTTAGTGAAGAATAATAAACCGTACACTGAGCTGTTTTTTTTTAACATCCTTTAGAGAATACATAAAAATCTGCCTTCGGTTTACGAGATCCTTTCCTTACATGTTAAAGGTGTCCAAGGCTTTCAGTATACTGATGTCTCCGCTATAGGGTGACCAGGAGCTGCCAAAAAGCTATTCCTTATGAGAATAACCCACTTAAGAAAATTATGTTTCTATTCTTAAACTTCAATAACCATAAAAATGGAATATAACGAGATCACTGCTATAAATTAATCTTTCCAGCCCAGACTGTACAAAACACAGTACAAATCAAAATCCAATATTCCATAAGTTCAAATCAGACAACAATCATCACAGGCGTTTTACTTAACAGTCAGATTAATTTTATAGCTCATCAAAAGATTAGTGAAGTCATCTGAAAAATATTAATCTTTCTTTCTGGTTGTATCACAGCTTGGTATGGCTCCTGCTCTGCCCGAGACCGCAAGAAACTACAAAAGGTCGTGAATGAAGCCCAGTCCATCACTCAAACCAGCCTCCCATCCATTGACTCTGTCTACACTTCCCACTGCCTCGACAAAGCAGCCAGTATAATCAAGGACCCCCATGTACCCCGGACATTCTCTTCCACCTTCTTCCATCGGGAAAAAGATACAAAAGTCTGAGGTCACATACCGACCGACTCAAGAACAGCTTCTTCCCTGCTGCTGTCAGACTTTTGAATGGACCTACCTCGCATCAAGTTGATCTTTCTCTTCACATTCTAGCTTGACTGTGACACTACATTCTGCACTCTCTCGTTTCCTTCTCTATGAATGGTATGCTTTGTCTGTATAGCGCGCAAGAAACAATACTTTTCAGCATATACCAATACATGTGACAGTAATAAATCAAATCAAAATTAATCTCATAGTGAGGTTAAGAGATTTAAACTACCTTAAAAATGTCAGTAATTTATAGAGATTATATACCAGTACACACACTGATGCGATATTATTCTTTTATTAGCGCTGTACAAATTAATTAGGGTTGACTTGTTCTAACACATGCACAACCACCAAGAGAATTAAAGGTGCTTCATCACATTTTATCTACAGAAGTATCCCAGCGGTATTTTGTACCACATTTAATATACCTTCAAAGAACACTCAGCCAAGCATCACAGAATTGTAAGAAAGATGTATGTACTTATTGTCACTTACACTTTGTGGATAGACTGGGACTTTTTTCCCTGGAGGGTAGGAGACTTAGGGATGATCTTATAGAGGTCTATAAAATAATGAGGGACATAGATAAGGTAGATAGTCAACACCTTTTCCCAAAGGTCAGGGAGTCTAAAACTAGGGGGCATAGGTCTAAAGCGAGAGGGGAGAGATACAAAAGGGTCCAGAGGGGCATTTTTTCACACAGAGAGCGGTGGTGTCTGGAACGAGCTGTCAGTGGCAGTAGTATAGAGGCAGGTACAATTTTGTCTTTTAAAAAGCATTTAGATAGTTACATGGGTAAGATGGGTATAGAGGGATATGAGCCAAACGCAGGCAATTGGACTAGCTTAGTGGCAAAAACTGGGCGGTATGGACAAGTTGGGCCGAAGGGGCTTTTCCATGATGTAAACCTCTATGACTTCCTTATCAAAACTTACGTGGATTCAAAAGACACTTTCTACATTAAGTAAGGAACTCTGGTCCACCTGATTCAGCCCACGAAAAATTTAGGGCAAAACTCATTCAGAAATGATTGAAGGATCTTTGCCAAGGAGATGGCAATTTTGGAAAGGAAGGAACGGAACATCAAACTGTGCATGTCCTCAACGCGATAACAGAAATCCAGGAATGACTTCTGCCACATTATTGTCGGAATGTCGAACTCATTTGAAAAGAAAATATTTGCTTTTCTCCAAATAGACACGGTTGGCGGAATTTTATCACTTCGCTCGGGCGAGGCTCATAAAATCCTGCCTGAGGCCAACAGAGAATTCTGCTCTGCGAGCCTTGCCTGCCTTGGAATTGGGACGGGCGAGGCGTTAAAATTCCAGCCATTAAGTGCTACTTCTAGGAACTATATCCACCCCATAAACAACTCTTAGACTAAATATTATTTGACAGTACAGTTTAATCATAACAAATGAATTAGCTTCACCTTTTAATGATTGAAATACCTAAACATGGCAATATACAATTCTTAACTGCTAACCTATCTCTATTTGTAGCAATTTAAGCAATATTCCTCTTAGAGACTTAAAACCTCTCTTCAAAATCAATTCACAACCGCCAGGCTTACGTGCTTGTACTAGTTAACAATTCTAGACCCTCTGAATACCTCTGTAGTAAGAGAGAGAGAGAGAGAGACCTGTCTTTTGACAGTCCCAAACAGTAGTCTCCAGAGAGAGAGAGAGAGAGGGAGAGAGAGACCACCTGCTTCTTTTAGAACCCAACAGAAACCGCCTACTTTTTTCCCTGTAAGCCTAGCTCTCCCCATTAATACATGACCATCTATGTCAATCAACCGAATTAAAACCTTACTCTGAAACCCCAGGGGAAAAACCAAAATAAACAAAAATGCATTAACTCTGATTAAAACAAACAAGTCCCGAGCTACAATCTATCATTAACCTGCATTCTCAGCATATGGGCTGCCTGGTGCAGGCAAATCAGTACCGTAAAACAGAGTTGAATTTTAAACATACCCCTTACAAGAAAAATGATTTTAAAAATACATTTTTTAATATGCATTTCTGTCATGATAGTACTTAGGCCACAGCCACTGCTTAAGAATTCTACCTGGAGAGCCTTTTCCATTCCATTAACATTGGCTTTTGACGCAGGGCCTAAAAGGAAGCCCCAATGCCTGCTTTATGTGACCACCCAGGAGACTGGCCAGGCCAACTCAATCAATGAGGTGCCACCTGAGACAAGAGGCAGATCCATCATAAGAACCTATGTCACAAAATGGTTCTTTCTGCATTGGTTTTTTTTCCTGAAGAACAGGGGTGCAACAGAGTATGGTACTTAGTGAAATATCTATCGGAGAGGTCGTTTCAACTGGGGGCTTGAATAGTCTTGGGGGTGCTGTCACTATCATAGATCGAAAGATTCACTCATGACCTGCTGACTGGAGTTGAGGGGCAGAGAAATTTGGCATGTCCGCTACGACTCTCATTAATTTTTACAGATGCACCATAGAAAGCATCCTTTCTGGTTGTATCACAGCTTGGTATGGCTCCTGCTCTGACCAAGATCGCAAGAAACTACAAAGGGTCGTGAACGAAGCCCAGTCCATCACTCAAACCAGCCTCCCATCCATTGACTCTGTCTACACTTCCCGCTGCCTCAGGAAAAGCAGCCAGCATAACCAAGGACCCCACGCACCCTGGACACGCTCTCTTCCATCTTCTTCCGTCAGTATAAAGATACAAAAGTCTGAGGTCGCATATCGACCGACTCAAGAACAGCTTCTTCCCTGCTGCCATCAGACCTTTCAATGGACCTACCTCGCACTAAGTTGATCTTTCTCTACACCCTAGCTATGACTGTAACACTACATTCTGCACCCTCTCCTTTCCTTCTCTATGATCGGTATACTTTGTATAGTGCGCAAGAAACAATACTTTTTACTGTATCCCAATACATGTGACAATAATAAATCAAATCAAATCAAATGAAGAGTAAAAGAGGACAGTGTTACCAGCTCTCCCTCCAGTGAATGTTAAAGAGATGCAGCTTCCCATTGAAGGTGAAATAGGAAACACACTACTTATAACGCCGGCATATAAATATTGCACTCACAGCCATGATATCAACAGCAGTAAATAGAACTCTTCTCCCCTTGGATTTTATATGACAATATAATTATGGGAACAGCACAGCACATGCAAAAAGCAGATGAAGCTTCATTCCCTCTCCCGCTTCTAACTTTTATATTAAGTACTCTCAGTTTGGCAGCACATTCTAACGAAGTTGGGAATTTCAAATCAGATAATCCCTGCTGGGCTAATCTGCTTTTTTAAAAAAAGTTGATGCACTCTCTGGACTTGACTTTGTTCTTTCTTTGGAATCTCTCCAAGCCAATTTGTCAAATTAATAGCGATTGGTGACTCAGTGGTGGACCTTTATTTTGCTGCGGATCTCTGTCGCATGGGAGCCTGATTAAAAAGAGACTCACTCCACTTGGGGCCAGATGTCACAGGGTCAGAGTGAGAGGCACACCTTCCCTTCTGTCTGAGCAATGTTCAAACCCAGGCTCCGGAAATGAAAGGCCAATACTGTGTTCACGCTCACCGCACTATCCGATCTCTCAACTGTGCCCTCCTCGTCAACTGTTTCCTTGAAACATCGAGGGCCGAAGGGCCTGTACTGCGCTGTAATGTTCTATGTTCTATGATCACTATGTCACTATCAATATTTAGTTTTTGTCAAATAAGCTAACTAATTTATTTAACTGTGTGTACATGTATGTATGTGTGTGTGTATGTGTATATATGCATGCGCATGTGCATGTGTATGTATGTATGTGTGTGTACACATGTGTGTGCATGCTGTATATATTCTTCCCCACTGCCATCAGACTTTTGAATGGACTTACCTTGCATTAAGTTGATCTTTCTCTACACCCTAGCTATGACTGTAACGCTACATTCTGCACCCTCTCTTTTCCTTCTCTATGTACGGTATGTTTTGTCTGTATAGCATACAAGAAAACAATATTTTTCACTGTATAATAATACATGCGACAATAATAAATCAAATCAAATCCCACCTTCTTCCATTGGGAAAAAGATACAAAAGTCTGAGGTCACGTATCAACCGACTCAAGAACAGCTTCTTCTCTGCTGCCGTCAGACTTTTGAATGGACCTACCTTGCATTTAGTTGATCTTTCTCTACACCTTAGCTATGACTGTAACACTACATTCTGCACTCTCTCCTTTCCTTCTCTATGAACGGTATGCTTTGTCTGTATTGCACGCAAGAAACAATACTTTTCACTGTATACTAATACATGTGACAATAATAAATCAAATCAAATCAAAATCAAAATGTGTGTATATGAGCATCTGTGTGTCTATGTATTTTTATGTGCATGTATGCAGATGTATCTGTGCGTGCACATATATGTGTGCGCGCGCATGTGTGTGCATGCTGTATGTGTGTGTGCGTGTATAGGTATGTGTGTGCAGATGTATGTGTGTAAATCTATATATTCAGCTCTGACAAAGGATCATCCAGACTCAAAATGTTGGCTCTATTCTCTCCCCACAGAGGCTGTCAGACCTACTGAGATTTTCCAGCATTTTTCTGTTTTTGTTTCAGATTCCAGCATCTGCAGTATTTTGCATTATGTGTCCATATGTGTATGTGTATATCTGCGTGTGTGTGTGTACGTGTATACCAAAGGAATAGGTATAAGGACACTCAAGGCGGCCCTATAGCGGGGAGGTATTCACACGACTGACTGGGAGGCGAAAGCTGCGGACCACTTGGCGTGGGTTCTCCTGTCCATCAAGACACAAGCTGCTTCGAGGCTCAGTAATGTGACAGCGTGGCACAATGGCAGCGGCGGAGGAAGGAGAGGGAAGCCAACACGGGGCAGCGAATTCCACTCCCGCATGCAGCAACATACCCTCACTGGAAGCATCTGTGGCCCCTGAATCGGGCTTCTCAGTCATCTGAAGATCTACCTGATAGGAGCCAGATGGGTGTCATCCTAGATTTCGAGAGACCGTTGATGGTGTCTGTATGAGTATATGTGTGTGTGTGTGTGTATATGTGCGTGTGTATGTGTGCATGCATGTGTATGTGTTTGTGTGTATGTGTGTGTATATATGTGTGTTTATACATGCATGAGTATGTTTGCGTGTGTGTATATAGATGTATGTGTATGTACATGCATGTGTATGTATGTGTATATGTGTGTGCGTGTATGTGTGTATGTGTCTGTGTATGTGTATGTGTGTGTGTATGTATGTGTGCGCATGTGTATGTGTATATATCTGTGTATGAGTGTATATACATGCATGTGTATGTTTGTGTGTATATGTGTGTGTGTTTGTGTGTGTATGTGTATGTATATATGTGTACGGTGTGTATCTGTATATGTGTATATGTGTGTGTATGTATATATGTGTGTATATGTATGTGTGTACGTGTATATGTGCATGCATGTGTGTATGTGTGTGTACATGTGTGTATATGTATGTCTGTATGTATGTGTGTTTTCAACGTATATCAACTTTTCTCATTGAAATAGCTTCAATTCACGTTAATATTCAGTGTAATATTTTGCTAATCAGTCCAAAATCTTTCCCTAATAGCCCAATCACACAGCAGTTGTGACTAATAATGTGAATAACTCATTGTGATGACGTGGACATGTCAATCATCGCAGTTAAAAGCCAAACAGACCAAAAGAGAAAGATTTTGGCCATCAGTCACTCAATGTGGTTGTCCCTGAAGTGTGTGAACTGTTGATGCTGGAATTGAGGTTTGCACATGATTTCAATCCATCAGTATTCTGTTGCCTTCACTCCTATTTATTTCTGTAATCTCACGCCACTCCTAAACTCCCTGAGATCTCCATGCTCCTTTATTTCTGGCCACTTGTGCATTCCCAATTTTAAGTGCTCCACCATTGCCGTCCGTGTCCTGAGTTGCCTGGGCCCCAGCCTCTGGAAGTCCCTCCGTTCACTTCCCCGTCTCCCTTCCCATCTTTAAGACATGCCTTAAACTTCCTTCACCCAGCGGCTGAATTCGATCTCCTTCCGTGTTTTATAAAGCTCCTGCGAAGCGCCTTGGGATGTTTCATTGCATTAGAGGCGCTAAATAAATAGAAACTGCAGTTGCGTTGCCATAGCAATACTCCCAACCTGCATGTGTGCGCTACACAAATCTTACAGACAACAAGTGATTAATTGCTTCACATCAGCCATTCCCAGAGAGAACTTGAGAAATGTACAACTTCCTGGCCGTCTCCATCTGTCCTTTTTGTTACTGCTTCTATCATTTTAGACATTTTGCGCCACCAGTTGAAACACCCTTAAACCGAGCTGCTCTGAATAATGAAAAAAAACATCACTGCGGGCAATGGCTTTGATCGTTCTTTGGCAGTTACGATAAGAGAGTGAAGTTTAAATATTCATGAAGACCAACTCCAGTAGCTGCAGAATCTATAAGGTGTGAAATCACCTGGCTGTCTTGTTTCTGCCGTTGGTAAGTTGACGTTGAGTAGAAATCATAGAATCTTCGGGTGGGGATTTTCCGCGCGTATCAACAGTAGTTGAGGCCAAACCTTGTGTGGATTCAAGGAGAAATTCAAGAAGAAATCTTGCGGATATGAGACGAAGGCGGGATTAGGAAATTGAATTTGATGATCTGCCATGATCAAAATGAAGGCCAGCGTTTATTGTCCATCCGTGGACTGAATGGCTTGAAGGGCCGAATGGCCTACTCCTGCTTCTATTTTCTGTGTTTCTATCTCTAGACTAAAACTTGCAACCAATGTACAGTCGCTGGATGGTACATTGAATCTTGGTGAAAAGAGACACACATTGCTGAAGCTTTTCACCTCACACTCATCAGGACCAACACAAGAATGCCAAATTTCAAATGGTCACGACAATTTATACAACAGAAGGGAAGAGATTGGTTGGCAAGTCAACTTTGATTGGCCGAGGCACTGCCAAGGGGATAGGCACTTCTGCATTCGTCCTGATGGGTGCAAGGTGAAAAGCGTCAGTAACATGTCTCTTTATCCATAAGACCATAAGACATAGGAGCAGAATTAGGCATCTTGGCCCATCGAGTCTGCTCCGCCATTCAATCATGGCTGATATTTTTCTCACCCCCATTCTCCTGCCTTTTCCCCATAACCCCTGATCCCCTTATTAATCAAGAATCTATCCATCTCTGTCTTAAAGACACTCAATGGCCTGGCCTCCACAGCCTTCTGCGGCAAAGAGTTCCACAGATTCACCACTCTCTGGCTGAAGAAATTCCTCCTCATCTCTGTTTTAAAGGATCGTCCCTTTAGTCTGAGGTTGTGCCTGTTGGTTCTAGCTTTTCCTACTAGTGGAAACATCCTCTCCACGTCCACTCTATCCAGGCCTTGAGTATCCTGTAAGTTTCAATAAGATCCCCCCCTCATCCTTTTAAACTCCAATGAGTACAGACCCAGAATCCTCAACCGTTCCTCATATGACAAGCTCTTCATTCCAGGGATCATTCTTGTGAACCTCCTCTGGACCCTTTCCAAGGCCAGCACATCCTTCCTTAGAAACAGGGCCCAAAACTGCTCACAATACTCCAAATGAGGTCTGACCAAAGCCTTATACAGTCTCAGAAGTACATCCCTGCTCTTGTATTCTAGCCCTCTCGACATGAATGCTAACATTGCATTTGCCTTCCTAACTGCCGACTGAATCTGCACGTTAACCTTAAGAGAATCTTGAACAATGACTCCCAAGTCCCTTTGTGCTTCTGATTTCCTAAGCATTTCCCCATTTAGAAAATAGTCTATGCCTCCATTCCTCCTTCCAAAGTGTATAACCTCACACTTTTCCACAGTGTATTCCATCTACCACTTCTTTGTCCACTCTCCTAACCTTTACTTCCAGCGATATTCATGTCACACGCAACCCTGCAAATGGCATGTTCAGTGCGGCCAAAGTGCAAATGCTTATCAAGTAAGTAATGGAATATAATGTTTATTTATTAGTCACAAGGCTTACATTAACACTCCAATGAAGATACTGTGAAATCCCCCTCATCGGCCACACTCCGGCGCCTGTTCGGGTCAACGCACCTAACCAGCACGTCTTTCAGACTTTTTAACTGGAGCACCCGGAGGAAACCCACGCAAACACGGGGAGAACATACAAATTCCACACCGACAGTGACCCAAGCTGGGAGTCGAACCTGGGTCCCTGATGCTGTGAGGCAGCAGTGCTAACCACTGTGCCACCGTGCTGCCCCGGGTCCCTGGCGCTGTGAGGCAGCAGTGCTAACCACTGTGCCACCGTGCCACCCCATACTGCCACTTATATTGTGCAAGTAATAGTCACCAGGCACTGAAAACATGTACATGTCACTTCTAGCGCTTAGTGCCACTAATTCTCCCTGTTCTCCAGTGGCAAAGCATTCACCAGCATACCAATGTGTTGCTGCAATATCTAGCAAAGGCAGAGGGTGATGTGCAAAGCACAAAGTTGAACTATTAGCTTCAGTGCGCATTGATTCGCAATCAATACCCAACTACAAACAGAACTAAGTTGCCACTGACAGCTACTAAAGTTGACTGGTAATGTGAACTGCAAATGACCCGCTTTCATATCATATTAAAAGGCCAGTGATAATGGCACCAGCTCCTTACGTGGGTCGCACAGAGTTGGCAAGTGCATTTGCTATTCAGAACAGGTTAGGGAGAAGTGGTGGGCCAATGTGACTGCACCTGATTTCAAACCACTGCTCCCTCAACCAACAATGTTGTCAGGTCACCCTCCTATGAAACCAGGGGGCATCTTAAGGTGCCGTATGAAGATACAAGTTGATTTTGCAAATTTGGCTTGCAAGGGAACTGTCAGGATGTAATCCCTGCAATGATCACATTAGAGGTAATTTATTTTTATCTCGCAATGAGTTGCAACACCTCTCTGGAAAATGCCCAGGAATACAAACACTACACCTTGAGGTTGCCAAATTTCCACCCCTCTACTATTTGCCTTACTCGTTTAACTGAAGGCAGCTTCTCATCTCTTGCCTGAAATATTTGTCAGCAACAGTCCTTTAAAATCATAGAATCCCTATTGTGCAGAAGGGGGCTATTCAGCCCATCGAGTTTGCACTGACTCAGCGTTTTACCCAGGCACACACACCCCCGCCCACCTAATCCCCGTAACCCCTAATCCACCTAACCGACAAATCTTTGGACACTAAGGCACAATTTAGCATGGCCAATCCACCCAACCCACACATCTTTGGACACTAAGGGGCAATTTAGCATGGCCAATCCACCTAACCCTCGCATCTTGGGACACTAAGGCACAATTTAGCAAAGCTAATCCACCTAACCTGCACATCTTTGGGCACTCAGGGGTAATTTAGCATGGCCAATCCACCTAACCTGCACATCTTTGGGCACTCAGGGGTAATTTAGCATGGCCAATCCACCTAACCTGCACATCTTTGGACACTCAGGGGTAATTTAGCATGGCCAATCCACCTAACCTGCACATCTTTGGACACTCAGGGGTAATTTAGCATGGCCAATCCACCTAACCCTCGCATCTTGGGACACTAAGGCACAATTTAGCAAAGCTAATCCACCTAACCTGCACATCTTTGGGCACTCAGGGGTAATTTAGCATGGCCAATCCACCTAACCTGCACATCTTTGGACACTCAGGGGTAATTTAGCATGGCCAATCCACCTAACCTGCACATCTTTGGACACTCAGGGGTAATTTAGCATGGCCAATCCACCTAACCTGCACATCTTTGGACACTCAGGGGTAATTTAGCATGGCCAATCCACCTAACCTGCACATCTTTGGACACTAAGGGGCAAGTTAGCATGGCCAATCCACCTAACCTGCACATCTTTGGACACTAAGGGGCAATTTAGCATGGCCAATCCACCTAACCCGCACATCTTTGGACACTAAGGGGCAATTTAGCACAGTCAATGCACCTAATCTCCCATCACCCCCATCCACTTTGACTCATCCATTTGAATTATATTCATGGATTATGTTCAGAGGGAGGTGACGGTTGGAATGCGCTGCCTGAGGATGGTAGAGGTGGGTAGCCTCACATCCTTTAAAAAGTACCTGCATGAGCACCTGGCACGACATAACATTCAAGGCTACGGGCCAAGTGCTGGCAAATGGGATTAGTGGGAGGTCAGGTGTTTCACAAGTGGCGGTGCAGACGCGATGTGCTGAAGGGCCTCTTCTGCACTGTATGATTCTGTGATCTATGATATCATCACTCTAGAATCATAGAATCATAGAATTCCTACAGTGCTGAAGGAGGCCATTCGGCCCATCAAGCCTGCACTGATAACAATTCCACCCTGGTCTTATCCGTGAAACCCCATATATTTACTCTGCTAATCACCCAGATACTAAGGGGCAATTTAGCATGGCCAATCCACCAAACTCGCACATCTATGGACTGTGGGAGGAAACCGGAGCACCTGGAGGAAACCCACGCAGACATGGGGAGAACATGCAAACCCCACACGGACAGTGGCCCGAGGCTGGAATTGAACCCGGGTCCGTGGCACTGTGAGGCAACAGTGCTAACCACTGTGTCACAGTGCCGTCAAAAAAAAAAGCTAAGAGTAGCTTTAACTCCTTTGATGACGTGGGGGAGGGTATTTAGAACCAGGCCTTGGAGATTTTAACTGAAATAGTGCAGATAAAAGGGCCAGAGGAACAGTTTCATCAGAGTTATGGAACTTAATGGTGCAAGACACCCCCCCCTCGAACAGATGCAGCCCAAATGAGAAAAGCACTTTAGATTATTACACAGACGTTTTATGAATTTGGCCAGTGGGCAAGCAGTCTCATCAGTTTTCCCAACACAGTTTCCCAATCATGTCCCTGTCGTTTGCATTCTGATAAAGATGTTTGAAAATGATGGGGGGAAAAATAAGGTTTAACCAGCAAAAAAGTGATGAATAGTAAATTGGGTATCAGAACATGAAGAGGTGCAGATGGCAGCATTTTGTAACTTTGATTATTTTTCTTCTCCTGAAAGAGCTGCAGATGGTGACACTCCTTCGCTAATAAGTTGTACTCATGCCAGGCCACAACGCATTATGTTAATAATGTTGATGATCTTATGATCATTCATTCCCTCATGGCCCAACTAATTATTTCATAAGGGTTGCTTCTTTGAATATTTTTGGCTTCCAATGATGACTACCTAAGCTACCCATGTAAGTAAATCATGTATCTGAGGATCTCCTTTAGCTCAACATGCAGAGTCTGGTCTCTCTTTGCCTGATCTCTCATACTAGGGGAGGTGATGTCCTGGTGGTATTATCGCCAGACTACTAATTGGCTGAAGACCAAGATGGCGCCGGCGCGAGGCGACTTCTTGCGAGCTATGCCCAGCATACTTTCAAATTCCATCTTTTACTCTCGTTCTACGCTTCTCCAACTTCATTCTAATTCTTTTAAACTCTCTAACAATGCTTTAATTCAATATCTTACAGAATTAGCCCCTGTTCCTGCTCCTGGCCCATCCCCCGATAGTTTATAGCACATAAGGTGCAGATCCAGGTACTTCTTAAATGGGTTTGGGGTCTTTGTCTCCACCACCAACTCAAAGAATCATAGAATCCATACAGTGCAGAAGAGGCCATTCGGCCCATTGCATCTGCATCAACAGTCTGACAGAGTATCTTCCCCAGGCCCTCTGCCCCGCCCTATTCCTATAACCCCATACATTTGTCATGCCCAATCCATTTAACCTACGCATCTTGTGACACTAAGGGGCAATTTAGCATGGTCAATCCACCTCACCTACACGTCTTGGGACACTAAGGTTCAATTAAACATGGCCATTCCCCCAAATCTATGCATCGTGGGACACTAAGGGGCTGTTTAGCATGGCCAATCCACCTAACCTGCACATCTTGTGACACTAAGGGACAATTTAGCATGGCTAATCCACCTAACCTACATATCTTGGGACACTAAAGGGCAATTTAGCATGGCCAATCCACCTACCCTATGCATCTTGGGACACGAAAGGGCAATTTAGCATGGCCAAGCTACCTAATCTATGCATCTTTGAATACTAAGGGACAATTTAGCATGGCCGATCCGCCTAACCAATGCATCTTTGGACACTAAGGAGCAATTTAGCATGGCCAATCCACCTCACCTACACATCTTGGGACACTATGGGGCAATTTAGCATGGCGAATCCACCTAACCTACATATCGTGGAGCAATAAGGGGCAATTTAGCATGGCCAATTCATTTAACCTGGATACCTTATGAAACTAATGGGCAATTTAGCATGGCCAATCCACCTAACCTGTGCATCTTGGGACACTGTGGGGCAATTTGGCATGGCCAATCCACCTAACCTGCTCATCGCATTCCAGACACCCACCACCCTCTGTGTAAAAAGGTTTTTTCTCATGTCCCCTCTAATCCTTCCACCACTTAGCTTGAATCTATGTCCCCTGGTTTTTGAACGTTTTGCCAAGAGAAACAAGTTTGTTCTGTCCGCTCTATCTCTACCCCTCACCATTTTGTACACTTCAATCACGTCACCCCTCAGCCTTCTCTGTTCCAAGGCAAACAACCCCAACCTCTCCTCCCAGCTACAATTCTCCAGCCCTGGCAACATTCTCCTCTGCAATCGCTCCAGAGCAATTACGTCCTCGTTGCAATGTGGTGACGTTGATTTGTTTTGGATGTGGAAAAGGCTGTACTCAGTGTTTACTGAAGGAAAAATCCCAGGCCACAACATTGGATCTGTTCCAACTCAAGTTTCATGGTATGGACAAATTAATGGGAATATTGGTTTGAATGTGTAGTTCTCCCATGGGGTACTCACAGACAGCCCATGATGACAAACAGTTGGATACTCTGGAACAGATGGGTTGGTGGAACTAGGTAGACAAGCAGAGAGAAGCTTACCTGAGCTCTGTGCTGGTGACCAGCACTATCCCTGCCCGCGGTTGGAACTTGTATCAACGCTCTTTAGATATTTATTCTTTATTTATTCTTTCATGGGATGTGATCATCACTGGCTCAGCCAGCATTTATTGCCAATCCCTAATTACCTTTGAGAAGGTGGTGGTGAGCCTTCTTGGATTTGATTTATTATTGTCACATGTATCATTATACAGTGAAAAGTATTGTTTCTTGCGCGCTATACAGACAAAGCATACCATTCATAGAGAAGGAAAGGAGAGAGTGCAGAATGTAATGTTACAGTCATAGCTAGGGTGTAGAGAAAGATCAGCTTAATGCGAGGTAGGTCCATTCAAAAGTCTTATGGCAGCAGGGAAGAAGCTGTTCTTGAGTCGGTTGGTACGTGACCTCAGACTTTTGTATATTTTTCCTTATGGGAGAAGGTGGAAGACAGAATGTCCGGGGTGCGTGGGGTCCTTAATTATTCTGGCTGCTTTTCCGAGGCAGCGGGAAGTATAGACGGAGTCAATGGATGGGAGGCTAGTTTGCGTGATGGATTGAGCTACATTTTGTAGTTCCTTGCAGTCTTGGGTAGAGCAGGAGCCATACCAAGCTGTGATACAACCAGAAAGAATGCTTTCTATGGTGCATCCTTAAAAGTTGGTGAGAGTCTCGGTTGACATGCCAAATTTCCTTAGTCTTCTGAGAAAGTAGTGGCGTTGGTGGGCTTTCTTAACTATAGTGTCGGCATGGAGGTCCAGGACAGGTTCTTGAATGGCTGTAGCTCCTGTGGTGTACGTACACCTGCAGTACTGTTAGGAAGGGCATTTCAAGATGTCGACCCAGCGACAGTGAAGGAACGGCGATGCAGTTCCAAGCCAGAATGCTGTGTGGCTTGGACGGAACTTGCAGGTACTGCCCTTGTTCTTCTAGGTGGTAGAGGTTTGGAAGGTGTTGTTGTAGGATGCTTGACGAATTGCTGCAGTGCACCTTGTTAATGGTACACACTGCTGTCACTGCTGTACATTGGTGGAGGGAGTGAGTGCTTAAGGTGGTGGATGGGGTGCCAATCAAATGGGTTGTTTTGTCCTGGATGATATCGAGATGCTTGAGTGTTGTTGGAGCTGCACCCATCCAGGCAGGTGGGGAGTATTCCATCACACTGCTGACTTGTGCCTTGTCAATGCTGGACAGGAGTCAGGAGATGGGTTATTCAACGCAGTTTCCCCAGCCTCTGACCTGCTCTTGTAACCACAGTGTTTATATGGTGGGTTCAGTTTATAAGGCCGGTCTACTTATGGGCGTCATGGTGGCACAATGGTTAGCACTGTTGCCTCACAGCGCCAGGGACCCGGGTTCGATACCCGGCTGTCACTGTCAGTGTGGAGTCAGCACATTCTCCCCGTGTCTGCGTGGGTTTCCTCCGGGTGCTCCAGTTTCCTCCCACAGTCCAAAGATGTGCGGGTTAGGTAGATTGGCCATGTTAGATTGCTCCTTACTGCCAGAGGGATTAGGTGGGTAAATATGTGGGGTTATGGGGATAGGACCTTGGTAGGATTGGTGTCAGTGCAAACTTGATGGCCAAGTGGCCTCATTCTGCACTGTAGGGATTCTATGTTTCTATGATTCTACTTACGCCTCAATTACCCAAGTCCTGCATGTCTACAAGAAACTCTGCATGTATGGCACACAGAAACTCCAGCGAGCTTCTCCTTCAGTTTGGCTTAAAGTCTCTTAATTAAATTGATGGATCTCCGCACAGATCAAGCACTCAATTTACTCGCAAGAAAGTCTCAGTGGAGCTCCATGATAGGGAAGTGATCAATCCATCATCAGTGGGCTGGTGCGATTGGCCAAACTGGCTGTCAGTTACAGAGGAAACATACAGCACAAAGGTTGCCTCTCATGCACCGCTGTGTCCCCCATAGGGGGGCACGGTAGCACAGTGGTTAGCATTGCTGCTTCACAGCTCCAGGGACCTGGGTTCGATTCCCAGCTTGGGTCACTGTCTGTGTGGAGTTTGCACATTCTCCTCGTGTCTGCATGGGTTTCCTCCGGGTGCTCCGGTTTCCTCCCACAGTCCAAAGATGTGCGGGTTAGGTTGATTGGCCAGGTTAAAAATTGCCCCTTAGAGTCCTGAGATGTGTAGGTTAGAGGGATTAGCGGGTAAATATGTGGGGGTAGGGCCTGGGTGGGATTGTGGTCGGTGCAGACTCGATGGGCCGAATGGCCTCCTTCTGCACTGTAGGATTTCTATGATCCTTCAGTTTCCAACATTTCCTTCAGACCTGAAATTGCATGGGCCCGCCTTGTCTCGCCAGTGGCGAATGGACCTACCACAGTGGCTATAAGAGCAGGTCAGGGGCTAGGAAGACTGCGGCGAATAACTCATCTCCTGACACCCCAAAGCCTGTCCACCATCTACAAGACACAAATCGAGTGTGTAATGGAATACTCCCCACTTGCCTGGATCGGTCAAACAACACTCAAGAAGCTCAATACCACCAGGACAAAGCAGCCCACTTGATTGGCACCACATCTACAAACATCTACGAAAGGTTGTGAATATAACCCAATCCATCACGCAAACCAGCCTCCCATCCATTGACTCTGTCTACACTTCCCGCTGCCTCGGCAAAGCAGGACCTCACACACCCCGGACATTCTCTCTTCCACCTTCTTCCATCGGGAAAAAGATACAAAAGTCTGAGGTCACGTACAACCGACTGAAGACAAGCGTTTTCCCTGCTGCTGTCAGACTTTTGAATGGACCTACCTCGCATTAAGTTGATCTTTCTCTACACTCTAGCTATGACTGTAACACTACATCCTGCACTCTCTCCTTTCCTTCTCTATGAACGGTATGCTTTGTCTGCAAGAAACAATACTTTTCACTGTATGTTAATACATGTGACAATAAATCAAATCAAAATCAAATCAAATCGACTCCCTCTAGCCCTGACGCTCAGTAGCGGCAGTGTGTACTGGCTACAAGATGCACTGCAGCAATTTCCAAAGATCCTTTTTGTGGTACCTCGGATGCTAAGTGGGACACCTGATGTTTCCAGGAAACCAGGGAAAGCAATAGAGGAGGAATTTTCACAAGAGTTTTTCCAACTCAGAAGGAAGCTTGATTGGCACCACATCTACAAACATCCACTCCCTCCACCACCGACGCTCAGTAGCAGCAGTGTGTACTATCTACAAGATGCATTGCAGCAATTCACCAAAGATCCTTAGACAGCACCTTCCAAACCCACGACCACTTCCATCTAAAAGGACGAGGGCAGCAGATACATGGGAACACCACCACCTGCAAGTTCCCCTCCTCGCCACTCACCATCCTGACTTGGAAATACATCGCCATTTCTTCGCAGTCGCTGGGTCAAAATCGTGGAATTCCCTCCCTAACAGCATTGTGGGTCAACCCACAGCACATGGACTGCAGCGATTCAAGAAGGCAGCTCACCACCACCTTCTCAAGGGCAACTAGGGATGGGCAATAAATGCTGGCCTTGCCAGCGACGTCCAGGATCCACGAATGAATAAAAAAAAACATTAAGAAATTGACAACTGAATAATCTCCAGTGACAAAATCAGAATGTTGTTGTCTTGTTGCAAGAAGAATTCTACTGAGAAGCTGAAGGGAAGTAAAGTACTTTACCAGATTAAATATGCCACCAATTGGCCAGAGGCTAAAGGGTAAAACAAATTACCTCACTGAAAGCAAGGCGCACATCACTGCGCTCCTGCAACACATTAAACAAAGACAGGGACTTGCAAGCCCATTCATCGATCCCATAAATATTTGTGACAACCAGACAACCTGCCTTTTGCTATCAAATAATAATTGACTTCAATCCAATACAGCACGGCAGCAAGCTGGAAAAGAAGGACCATCAACATTTTTATCTGTAACCCTTCATTTACCAGACATGCCAACACCTGCAAATTTATCCAGAGAGAATCATAGAAATCATAGAATCCCCACAGTGCAGAAGGAGGCCATTCAGCCCATTGATTCTGCACTGACAACAATTCCACCCAGGCCTTATCCCCGTAGTCTCATGTATTAACCCGCTAATCCCTCTAACCTACACATCCCAGGACACTAAGGGGCAATTTAGCATGGCCAATCAACCTAAACCGCACAATCTTTGGATTGTGGGAGGAAACCAGAGCACCCAGAGGAAACCCACGCAGACACGGGGAGAATGTGCAAACTCCACACCCACAGTAACCAAGGCCAGAATTGAACCTGGCTCCCTGGCGCTGTGAGGCAGCAGTGCTAACCACTGTAAAAAAAAATGGATGTTACTCAGCGCAGTGCTCTTAAAAGAAAAACGGCAAGAACTTGCTTTTTCGACAGTGCATTTGATGCAACGATATTCATGAAGATGCTTTGGCAGAAGCAGCACGGCGGCACAGTGGTTAGCGCTGCTGCCTCACAGCGCCAGGGACCCAGGTTCAATTCCGGCCCCGGGTCATTGTCTGTGTGGAGTTTGCACCTTCTCCTCGTGTCTGCGTGGGTTTCCTCCGGGTGCTCCAGAATTGAACCAGTATTTCGAACTAAATTCATGATTGGGCAATCGAATGCTCAAATCACTGCATTTATGTTCTTTACCGACAGGAGTCACGTGGGGGCAACACGGTGGCACAGTGGTTAGCACGGCTGCCTCACAGCACCAGGGACCCGGGTTCAATCCCAGCCTCAGGAGACTGTCTGTCGGAGTTTGGACGTTCTCCCTGTGTCTGTGTCGGTTTCCTCCGGGTGCTCCAGAATTGAACCCGGGTCCCTGGCACCCTGAGGCTGCAGTGTTAACCACTGTGCCGCCGTGCTGCCCTGATTGGCCAACCAACGTACTTTACATTTGCGTCAAGATTCACTTTTATTTCAGATGTTCAGCATTCCATTTTTGTCCTTTAGGAATTTAAGAAAAGAGCCCTCTGTTTATCAGTGGAAGGAATTGTAAGCAATATGGCACCGGAGCAGGGGGGTGAGGGTGGGAGCATGTGGCCTTAGCTGGTCAAAAACTTAAATTGCTCGTTTATCAATCAATTCTTTGACAAGAGAAGTTTCGTTCGACAACCGTGCCGCACATAATCGCCCTCTCCCCACCCCCAAGATACTTTTCAATGTTTTTGCAATTCACCAACTGGATGAATGCTTTGATTCACAGCCTAAGGACATCCCTACGTCTTGGCTCGAGTCTCCCAGGAGACAAAATCCTCTGTCTGCAAAGGCAGGAATTTGGGAGCATAAAAATAGAAACAGCAAACCCATCGTTCACATTTCACAGATCCCTCAAAATCAGGTTAAAGGCTTTGCGCTTGGAATTAACTGCATTGTGATGAGGTATCTATATTTCCAAAAGTCGTCTTCAAGATTTATCACAGAATAGAATCCCTACAGTGCAGAAGGAGGCCATTCAGCCCATCATTCTTGACATAAGATTTTTTTTCAATTCCAGTAACTGAAGGCCAGTGATGGACGGTCGTCAGAAATAAAGATGGAAATTAGAAATGAAGTGAGCAAGTACACAGTCGGTCAACAGGGCTGGCACGGTGGCACAGTGGCTGGCACTGCTGCCTCACAGCACCACGGACCCGGGTTCAATTCCAGCCTTGGGTCACTGTCTCTGCGGATTCTCCCTGTGTCTGCGTGGGTTTCCTCCGGGTGCTCCAGTTTCCTCCCACACTCCAAAGATGTGCGAGTTAGGTTGATTGGCCATGCTAGGGTAAATACGTGGGGTTATGGGGATACGGCCTGGGTGGGATTGTTGTGGGTGCAGACTTGATGGCACTGCTGCTTCACAATGCCAGGGGACCCAGGTTCAATTCCGGCCTCGGGTGACTTCAGGTTTGCACTTTCTCTCCATCTCTGCATGGGTTTCCTCCGGGTGCTCCGGTTTCCTCCCACAGTCCAAAGAATCATAGAATCCGTACAGTGCAGAAGGAGGCCATTTGGTCCTTCGAGTCTGCACCGACAGCAATCCCACCCAGGCCCTACCCCCCAACCCCACACATATACCCTTCCAATCCCCCTGACACTGAAGCGCAATTTAGCATGGCCAATCCACCTAACCCGCACATCTTTGGAGTGTGGGAAGAAACCGGAGCACCCGGAGGAAACCCACGCAGCCACGGGGAGAATGTGCAAAGTCCACACAGACAGTGACCCGAGGCCAGAATTAACCTCGGGTCCCTGGCGCTGTGGGGCAACAGTGCTCACCACTGTGCCGCCGTGGCCGCCCCTTGTGCCACCGTGTGCCGGCTAGGTTGATTGGCCATATTTAATTGCCCTTTAGTGTCAGGGAGATTAGCCGGGTAAGTAACGGGGATAGGGCCTGGGTGGGATTGGTGCAGGCTCGATGGGCCGGGTGGCCTCTTTCTGCACTGTCGGGACTGTATGAACAACAGAAGGGAAGAGAGAGAAAGAGGGAAAAGTAAATGTTGCCGTCTGCAGGGTTGGCCTCCATCTGACCTCAGCTAACCCGTCCTTTTTGGAAGCAATAAACGCTGCCCTGCTCCTTCTGCGGAATGCACAACTGACCACAAGTTTCCTCCTCTCAGTTCGAAACAAAAAGCGCAAGTTCTCCAAGCACAACGTGGCTGAATGCAAGCGCGACAGCTGAAAAGGTGACCAGCTCGGAACGCCTGCCCTCTCAGCTGTTTCTGGTTTTGCTGCCACATTCCCCACGAGTCAGCTCACTTCTATTCTGGGGGCTGACAGACCTTGAGACAATTCACTGGGGACAATCGACCCCGGTCCTTGCACAATATTTAAACAGGCTTTCAAGTAGGATGAAAATGAAAGGATCCTTAATTTTGATAGTGGTGAGGCAAAAATATTTGTGTAGCAAATAATTCAACAGTTGATATGCAATGGTAAAGATCCTTGTTTTTATCATACTTCCAATCTATGCCTGCTTCATACCCAGCGATTTGCAGGCTGATTCCAAAACTATTATGCAGTCAGAGGTTAACTGATTCCCTTACGAGTGCCGAAGCTAATGAACCATTGCTTACCTGCAGAAGGTTCTTTGGCAATAAACTGGGATTAATATTCTCACCTTATTTTGATCTGTCCAGTACAGGAACAATCCCTGTGGATCCAATTTCAAGGTAATAGGAGTTACAGAAGTGGAGTCCTAGCAACAGGGAATTAAAGAAAAAAAAACACAGTCATGATACTTATTGTGACCATTTAATCTCTGAAAGTGTTAATGAGTAACACTAATAACCTCCCCAGGTGAAAATTTCAAAGGCCACGTCACATGAACAAGCACACTTATATTTCTTGTGGTTGTAAAGCTCATGGAATCATAGAATCCCGACCGTGCAGAAGGAGGCCATTCGGCCCATCGAGGCTGCACCGACAACAATCCCACCCAGGCCCTATCCCCGTAACCCCATGCATTTACCCTGCCAGACACAAAGGGGCAGTGTCTGTGTGGGTTTCCTCCGGGTGCTCCGGTTTCCTCTCACAGTCCAAAGATGTGCAGGTTAGATAGATTGGCCATGCTAAAGTTGACCCTAGTGTCAGGGGGATTAGCAGGGTAAATATGTGGGGTTACGGGGGACGGGGCCTGGGTGGGATTGTGGTTGGTGCAGACTCGATGGGCCGAATGGCTTCCTTCTGCACTGTAGGGATTGTATGGATTCTATTACCAATGCCAATGCACCTAACCTGCACATTTTCGGACTGTGGGAGGAAACCAGAGCACCCGGGGGAAACCCACGCAGACACAGGAAGAACGTGCAAACTCCACACAGTGACCCGAAGCCGGAATTGAACCCGGGTCCCTGGCGCTGTGAGGCAGCAGTGCTAACCATTGTGCCACCGTGCCACTCATACCAAAGCACCTACAGGAATAGTGCTGCATTAAATGCACTGTCTAAAAGCAAGTTCTTGCTGTTTTTCTTTTAAGAGCATTGCACTGAGTAACATCCACATATTTTTTCACTCCATTCTTTAGACAGCACGGTGGCACAGTGGTTAGCACTGCTGTCTCACAGCGCCAGGGACCTGGGTTCGATTCCTGGCTTGGGTCATTGTCTGCGTGGAGTTTGCACGTTCTCCCCGTGTCTGTGTGGGTTTCCTCCAGGTGCTCTGGTTTCCTTCCACAATCTGAAAGAAATATTAGTTAGGTGCACTGGCCATGCTAAATTCTTCCTCAGTGTACCCGAACAGGCGCCGGAGGTGGCGACTAGAGGATTTTCACAGTAACTTCATTGCAGTATTGATGTAAGTCTACTGGTGTCACTAATAAATAAACTTAAAACTAAAGTTACAAAGCCATTGCTGAGAATGGACCAGGCAAACCCAAATCCATTCTTTGCTTGCTCAATCAACTAAATCCAACTGAGTCCAATTCAAAGTTTCAAAGTCCGATTCAAAGACAGAGCTACTCAAAGCTCCAGTGCACAAAAATACACAACAGGACAGTTGAGTAAGGAATAAAAGGAGAAGTTGCTGAATAAACTCAGCAGGTCTGGCAGCGTCTGTGGAGCGAGTTTAAGTTAAGTTAATTTATTAGTGTCACAAATAGGCTTACACTAACACTGCAATGAAGTTACTGTGAAAATCCCCCAGTCACTACACTCCGGCACCTGTTCGGGTACACTGAGGGAGAATTTCGCACGGCCAATGCACCTAACCAGCACGTCTTTTGGACTGCACGAGGAAACCCACGCAGACACGGGGAGAACTTGCAAACTTCAAACAGGCAGTGACCCAAGCCGGGTCCCTGGCACAAGAGAGACAAACAAGATTGGCGGCATGGTAGCACAGTGGCTAGCACTGCTGCTTCACAGCTCCAGGGTTCAATTCCTGGCTTGGGTCACTGTCTGTGTGGAGTTTGCACATTCTCCCCGTGTCTAGGTGGGTTTCCTCCGGGTGCTCCGGTTTCCTCCCACAGTCCAAAGATGTGCGTGTTAGGTTGATTGGCCATGCTAAAATTGCCCTTTAATGTCCTGGGATGCGTAGGTTAGAGGGATTAGCGGGTAAATATGTAGGGATATGGGGGTAGGGCCTGGGTGGGATTGTGGTCGGTGCAGACTCGATGGGCCAGATGACCTCTTTCTGCACTGTAGGGTTTCTATGATTCTATGAAGATCCAAGCTGCCAAGATGAGGCACTGCACCCCATTTGGGCTTGATCTGGCGTTTGATCTTAGCCAACATTTTTGATGCCTCTGTATTCATGGGGCGTTCTGAAAGCAATTAACATGGGTGCGAGGAGCTCTAAGCAACTTAGGAGTCCTCGATACAATATATGGTTAAATAGCAAGCAATAATTGCATTCTATTTTCAATTAATAACCTTTACTGATTGAGAAGTCCTATTTTACTTTAGCTGGGAGGAGATCTGCTACAAGAATTTTGTTTTGCCAGTGTATGTGTGCCTTTTTTTAAAGTTTATTTATTAGTCACAAGTTAGCTTACATTAACACTGTGGAAATTCCCTACTCGCCACACTCCGGCGCCTGTTCGGGTACACTGAGGGAGAATTTAGCACGGCCAATGCACCTAACCAGCACATCTTTCAGACTGTGGGAGGAAATCCACACAGACAGTGACCCAGGTTGGGAATCGAACCCGGGTCCCTGGCATTGTGAGGCAGCAGAGCTAACCACTGTGCCACCGCGTGTCTTGAGTGGTTTGTTTGAGTTGTCAAGTGCATGTTGGACCCTGAGACCCATGGATGGAATTAATCTCCTCAATTGGTGTTAATCTTTGTACCATTTGTAACCCTGTACATTCTCAAAGGGGCGCAAGAATGATGTCCAGAGAGATCAGTGCCCCCCAAAAATGGAAAGAAATACTTTGTGCATTACATATGTTTTTTTTTTAAGTTCTCTTAACGCTACTCTGGTCTTTTTTTAATAAAAGGTTTGTTTTTCAATCTCTCCCCAATTCCTCTCAGATATCCAGGCTGGTTTTTCTTTTGGCTTGCATAACAACACAACACAGGCGGGTGCAAATGCATTTGTGAAAGTGTTATTGCACATCGGATTCCCGAATCTCAGAGACGCAGTTTGCCTCGCTACGTGGGGAGCCGGAGGTTGCATCTTAAATTGGGGGATTATCATTGAGGTGGATTGGTACGGTCCATATCTCCATCAGCTGGGAGCAACAGACACACACATCAAAAGGCACAAACCCACACAGACCAGAGGCTCAAATACACAGAGATCAACGCAGGATGTGCCAGAGACACCCAAATCAGGCATGGAACCCGAAGGTTCGCCTTTCGGGTTCCATGTACACAAACCATCATGCACACACAGACCAAATACACAAATACACACAGACCCAGAGACACACATACAAACGTACACGGACACACACACACACAGTCTCAAATCCACTCAGACCCAGAGTGACACACACACAAATTCACACAGAACCAGATACACACACAGTCTCAAATACACCCAGACCCAGACACACACACACAATCCACACAACCATAATACACACACAGGCTCAAATCCACACAGACACACATACGAGCAGACAAATGCATGCACAGGCTCAAATAGATACATATATGCATACAAATACACCCAGACCAAAGACACACACACACGCGCAGGCTCAAATCCACATAGACAAGAGACACACCGACAAGCAGAGCAGACAAATACATACACAGACACAAAGATACACACAGGCTCAAATACACACACACAGGTTCAAATAACAAACCAAAGTATGCAGATACCGCCCCCCCCCCCCCACACGCACACACCCACAGACCAAGGAAACACACATAAGCATTCAGACTGAAGATGCACACACATACACACAGCAACCGAATGCACACATGTATACACAGACAAAAAATACACAGAGACCCAAGTGTACACATATCAAAGACACACACATACACAGACTGAAGACACACAAGTATATACAGACTAAAAACACACACACACACAATTATACTCAAATCAAAGACACAAACAGTACACACAGACCAAAAATACACAAACATATACAAAGAGCAAAACCACTCACACAAGTACACACAGACCAAAGACACACACATAAACACAAGTATACACAGGCCAAAGGCACACTCACAGGGACGGAAGACACACAAGTATATACAGACTAAAAACACACACACAAGCATACACAGACCAAAGGCACACTCACACAAGTACACACAGACCAAAGACACACTCACACAAGTACATATAGGCTCATATACACACAGCTGGTCATACATTTCTGCGAGATATCTGATCAACCACGCGTCCATTGAAATGAACAGAAAAAAACACAAAGATTCCTAAACGTCGGGCACACACAACACCCACAGTGCAGATAAAAAAAGAGGGGACACGAGTTACATCGAGGTGAACCGGGCTCTGCTCAAGGCAAACGGGGAGGGGAGAATTCAGACCTCCGGGAAGCGTTTGGAAGGAGGCTGGAGAGGGTTAATTCAGACAAGAGGAGGAAAGGGAGATGGGGGTTCGAGCCCAGTGCACTCAGACTGCCGCTTGTTGCATGCTGGCAGGGGAGCTATTTTTATCAGCAACCTCCTCCTCCTCGGAGCGGTGACAGATCGAGGAGAGACCCCGCTCAGGTACCTTCCTGGTGAGGCTGGACCTCCCGTGAAAGGCAGCGATTGCTATAGCAGCAGCCAATGCACAGAGACAGAGAGAGAATTAAAACACATGGCTTCCTCTTTTAAATAATATTAACCTCCTGAATAAAAGGAGAGGGGGTACTTTCTGCAATATTTATTACAGGCAGAGAGAGAATTAAAACACATGGGCCCGTTTTTAAAATAATATTAACATTCTGAATAAAAGGAGACGGGATGCATTTTACAATATTTCCTGCAGACACACAGAGAGAGAATTAAAACACATGGAGTCTTTTTTTTAAATAATATTAACATTCAGAATAAAAGGGGGTACATTCTGTAATATTTATTGCAGAGAGAGAATTAAAATGCATGGATTGATTTTTAAAATAATATTAAGATTCAGAATAAAAAGGAGGGTGTACATTCTTAATATTTACTGTAGACAGAGAGAGAATTAAAATGCATGGATTGATTTTTTAAATAATATTAAGATTCAGAATAAAAAGGTGGGGTACATTCTTAATATTTACTGCAGACAGAGAGAATTAAAACACACAGGTTCCTTTTATAAATTAATATTAACATTCAGAATAAAAGCAGAGGGGGTGTGCATTCTGCAATATTTACATCTAGTTTTGAAATTAACACAGCAATTGCCTCTCAATAACGCGTCAGTTTCAGAATAACAATCCCCTCCCTGGTTAAGAAAGCTGTATCAGTACTCACATCGTCCCATTTCATAAATTTGCTTCCCTTCTTTAAGTTTTCAGGCACGTAAACAGGTTTGAGCTGAAGAGCGTGGACTCCAGGCTGAGCCCCAGCCATTGAAATACATTTAAACTTCCTTGAAGTCAAGGTGGGAGATCAGTTGTTTTAACAGAAAAAAACCCAAATCAATTAAAAAAAAACACACTCAGAAATAATCAGGCTAATTCAGATGTCAGTAACCCTCCTTCCTCCCTTCCTTTTAATCCTCTTCTATTTTCCCAGCTAACTGAGTCAGTGATACACACATCAAAATAAAAACAGCCCGGTCTTATGCTGGGATAGCCAAGTGAAGCAGGCAGTCAAAGTCTCACGTTGTCTCCCTCAACAGTGTTGCGAGTGGAACCCAGCCACTGAAGGGATGGTCTGCACCAGGGCTATCGAGGTTCCACGGGCAAAGGAGACCAACATTATTCTGTTTTAGCAAGAAAATAAGCCCAGTGAGTGACTGTCTCTCCGTTCAACACAGCTCTCTCTCTATCTCCCTCTCTCTTCCTCTCTCTCAGACACACGCTAGGCACACATGTATACAGCGTACAGCGACTCCTAGCTAATAGCTATTGTCACAACCAATAGCATCCCAGACCTCAATGCAGAAGATACCAGTTCCTTCCCCCCTCACCCCCCTCCCCCCTAAATAAAACCATCTTTAACTCATGGAGGGATTTTACAGAAGCGCACATCCCTCTGAATACATGTGGCCATCACCTGTAAGACACAGGGACTTGATGGTTTGAGTTATAAGGAGCGGCTGGATAGACTGGGACTTTTTTTTCCCTGGAGTGTGGGAGACTTAGGGATGATCTTATAGAGGTCTGTATAGAAAGGATATTATTAAACTAGAAAGAGTGCAGAAAAGATTTACCAGGATGCTCCTGGGACTTGATAGTTTGAGTTATAAGGAGAGGCTGGATAGACTGGGACCTTCTTTCCCTGGATCGTTGGAGGTTTAGGGGTGATCTTATAGAGGTCTATAAAATAATGAGGGGCATAGACCAACTAGATAGCCAACATCTTTTCCCAAAGGTAGGGGAGTCTAAAACTAGAGGGCATAGGTTTAAGGTGAGAGGGGAGAGATACAAAAGGGTCCAGAGTGTCTGGAACAAGCTGCCAGAGGTAGTAGTAGAGGCGGGTACAATTTTGTCTTTTAAAAAGCATTTATAAAGTTACATGGGTAGGATGGGTATAGAGAGATATGGGCCAAATGCACGCAATTGGGACTAGCTTAATGGTTAAAAAAAGAGGGGCATGGACAAGTTGGGCCGAAGGGCCTGTTTCCATGCTGTAAACCTCTATGACTCTATGGCTCTATGACATGGTGAAGCTTAGTAACCTGGCTCACTAATACCCTTCAGACCATAAGATATAATAGAATTAGGCCATTCGGCCCATCGAGTCTGCTCTACCATTCAATCATGGTTCATAAGTTTCTCAACTCCATTCTCCCGCCTTTTCCCCATAACCTTTGATCCCAATCAAGAACTTATCTATCACTGTCTTAAGTACACACAATGACCTGGCCTCCACAGCCTTCTTTGGTTATGAGTTCCACAGATTCACCACCCTCTGGCTGAAGAAATTCCTCCTCATCTCGGTTCTAAAGGGTGGTCCCTTTACTCTGAGGCTGTGTTCTCGGATCCCAGTCTTTGGGGAAGGAAGCCTGCCGTCCTTACCCGGTCTGGATTACATTTAACTCCCTACCCACAGCGATGTGGTTGACTCAAATGCCCTCGGAAATGGAAGGCAGTAAGGGATGGGCAATAATAGGTTTAAGGTGAGAGGGGAAAGGGAACCGAGGGGCAACTTTTTCCCACAGAGGGTGGTGCGTCGATGGAATGAGCTGCCAGAGGAGGTGGTAGAGGCGGGTACAATTACATCAAAGAGCAAAGAAAAGTACAGTACAGGAACAGGCCCTTTGGCCCTCCAAGCCTGCGCCGAACATGATGCTAACTAAACTAAAACCGTATGCACTTACGGAGCCCGTATCCTTCCATTCCCATCCTATTCATGTCCTCGCCCAGTTGCCCCTTAAATGCCGCTATCGTGCCTGATCCCACCACCTCCCCGGGCAGCTCAACATTTAAAAGACATTTGGACAGGGACATGGATGGGGAAAGTTTTAGAGGGATATGGGGCCAAACGCAGGCAAATAGGACTAGTTCAGTTCAGGAAACCTCGGCATGGATGGGTTGGGTTGAAGGGCCTGTTTCCATGCTGTATATCTGTATGGCTATGACTCTATGACTCTGACTTAAGATTTCTTTCAACCCCGTTGTACAAGAAGTCCAGTGATTTAGCAGTTGATAAAACAGGACTTAGGTGACGATTTTGCTTTGTGGAAAGCTCTCTGCGATACATTGTGATGTGGTGGGTAGCTGGGCGATTAAGCTGCCAAGGCAAGACTGGATGGTCTGCATGCTCTCGGGTGACGGAGCTCTGGGGCTGGACTTTATGAAGAATGGATCCACGGGTTCCCCTGTGACTTTCTCTGCTCCAATGGGGGGAAAGGGGGTTGGGGGGGGGGGGGGAGTGGGCTGGATGGAGGGGGGCAGAGGCGAATGTTTCCTTAGTTGCAGCAGAAGGTCTGCATTGTGGGATTCCAAGCGTTCAGATGTTAACTGAAGACTTGCAGCCAGGGACTCAGCTGTGGACGGGGTGCGCGGAGCAGATGGTGAGAGAGCTGTCAGCCACTCTGAGGGTATCTGCATGCACTCAGTTGTGTGTGTGTCAGGCCCCAAACATGCAGGATGGGCACTCTGCCACACTCATCGCTCTCTTGACAAAGATGCTCGCACAGAAGGAAACAAAAGAAGTCAAACTTGGCAATGTAGGGCTCCAGCCCAACTTCATAGAAAACATAAAGAACAAAAGAACAAAGAACAATACAGCACAGGAACAGGCCCTTCGGCCCTCCAAGCCCGCGCTGTTCCCTGGTCCAAACTAGACCATTCTTTTGTATCCCTCCATTCCCACTCCCTACAGTGCAGAAGGAGGCCATTTGGTCCATCGAGTCTGCACCAACAACAATCCCACCCAGGTCCCATCCCCGTAACTCCATATATTTACCCTCCTAATCCCCCAACATTAAGGAGCAATTTATCACAGCCAGTCAACCTAACCTGCACATCTTTGGAGTGTGGGAGGAAACCGGAGCCCCTGGAGGAAACCCACGCAGACATGGCGAGGATGTGCAAACTCCACACACAGACAGTGACCCAAGGCCGGAATTGAACCCAGGTCCCTGGCGCTGTGAGGTAGTTATGCTAACCACTGTGCCACCGTGCCGCCAAACTGGTATTGTATTCCTTAAAGTGGAACACCAGTATAACAACCAGAGGCGACTCAATGTGGCTCCAACAACAAAAAGGGTTTATGAAACTATGATAATTATTTACACTCTAAGGGCTGGATTCTTTAGCTGCATTTGCCCCAAAACTGGGAAATCCCACCCAGGGTCAACAGACCTTTGCATGGTCCGCCCTCCCCACCGTTCCACCCCCCCTGCCACTCTCCCCCTGCCCCCCCACTCTCCCCCCGCCCGCTATGATTCCCGTGGCAGGCAGGATGTGAAAATTCCCCCCTAAGTGTTTAACAGAAACACTCACACATTTCTGCTCTCTCCTCCTCTCTGGCTCCAACTGAACTCCCCCCAGACCCCAGGATCATAGAAGAATCATAGAATCCCTGCAGTGCAGAAAGAGGCCATTCGGCCCATCAAGTCTGCACCGACCACAATCCCACCCAGGCCCTATCCCACATACCCCACATTGGTACCCCGCTAATCCCTCTAACCTACGCATGCTGGGACACTAAGGGGGCAATTTAGCATGTCCAATCCACCTAACCCGCATATCTTCGGACTGTGGGAGGAAACCAGAGCATTTGGAGGAAACCCATGCAGACACGGGGAGAATGTGCAAACTCCGCACAGACAGTGACTCAAGCCGGGAATCGAACCTGGATCCCTGACGCCGTCCAGGATGCTCATCCTTGCTCCTGATTGGCCTGGCTTCCCACGCTTCACTTCTATAGGGTAACGGCCTAATCACATGGCGCATAAAGGTTCACCCCTTAAAGGGGCCACGTTGCCACTTCCAGCATTACGGGTATTGCTTGTTTTTACTGGGATTTGAAACATTCTGGCCTGGCTTTACCATCTCATGCACCGACTGCATGTTTCCTAAAGCAGGGTCACATAGATCTGTATCCGTTACCTGTGTATCTACCAGAGAAAGCACCTTCCTCCAAGGTTTCCTTCTCCTCCTCCTCCTACACCATCGTTGTGCTGCTCTGTTATGTTTGGTGAATCAGTCTCAAGTGAGCTCTTCACACCTTCTATTTAAACCCCACATGTCAAGCCTTGAGAATGTAGCAGAGAACGAAATGTGCTTGGAAGTCCTGTGGAGGTTCCAGCATCCGCTGGCTCCGAACTTCCAGTGAAGGTCTAAGGAGGAACCATCAGATGAATGATGGCATGGTGGCACAGCGGTTAGCACTGCTGCCTCACAGTGCCAGGGACCCCGGTTCGATTCCGGCTTTGGGTGACTGCATGGAGTTTACATGTTTTCCCCCTGTCTGCGTGGGTTTCCTCTGGGTGCTCCAGCTTCCTCCTGCAGGGTAGCTGGATTGGCCATGGTAAATTGCCCCTTAGTGTCCAAAGATGTGCAGGTTAGGTGGATTGGCCATGGTAAATTGCCCCTTAGTGTCCAAAGATGTGCAGGTTAGGTGGATTGGCCATGGTAAATGCGTGGGGTTACTAGGATGGGGTGGTCCTGGGATGTTCTTTTGGAGAGCCAGCGCAGACTCAATGGGATGAATGGCCTCCTTCTGCACAGTAAGAAGTCTCACAACACCAGGTTAAAGTCCAACAGGTTTATTTGGTAGCAAATACCATAAGCTTTCGGAGCAATACTCCTTCGTCAGATGGAGTGGTCTCTGTTCTCAAACAGGGCACAGACACAGAAATCAAATTACAGAATACTGATTAGAATGCAAATCTCTACAGCCAGCCAGGTCTTAAATGCACAGACAATGTGGGTGGAGGGAGCATTCAACACAGGTTAAAGAGATGTGTATTGTCTCCAGACAGTACAGCTTGTGAAATTGTGCAAGTCCAGGAGTCAAGCTGTGGGGGTTACTGATAATGTGACATAAATCCAACATCCCGGTTTAGGCCGTCCTCATGTGTGCGGAACTTGGCTATCAGTTTCTGCTCAGTGACTCTGCGCTGTCGTGTGTCGTGAAGGCCGCCTTGGAGAACGCTTACCTGAAGATCCAAGGCTGAATGCCCGTGACTGCTGAAGTGCTCCCCCACAGGAAGAGAACAGTCTTGCCTGGTGATTGTCGAGCGGTGTTCATTCATCCGTTGTCGTAGCGTCTGCATGGTTTCCCCAATGTACCATGCCTCGGGACATCCTTTCTTGCAGCGTATCAGGTAGACAACGTTGGCCGAGTTGCAAGAGTAGGTACCATGTACCTGGTAGATGGTGTTCTCACGTGAGATGATGGCATCCGTGTTGATGATCCGGCACGTCTTGCAGAGGTTGCTGTGGCAGGGTTGTGTGGTGTCGTGGTCACTGTTCTCCTGAAGACTGGGTAGTTTGCTGCGGACAATGGTCTGTTTGAGGTTGCGCGGTTGTTTGAAGGCAAGAAGTGGAGGTGTGGGGATGGCCTTGGCGAGATGTTCGTCTTCATCAATGACATGTTGAAGGCTCCGGAGGAGATGCCGTAGCTTCTCCGCTCCGGGGTAGTACTGGACGACGAAGGGCACTCTGTCCACCGTGTCCCGTGTTTGTCTTCTGAGGAGGTCGGTGCGGTTTTTCGCTGTGGCGCGTCGGAACTGTTGATCGATGAGTCGAGCGCCATATCCTGTTCTTATGAGGGCATCTTTCAGCGTCTGGAGGTGTCTGTTGTGATCCTCCTCATCCGAGCAGATCCTGTGTATTCGGAGGGCTTGTCCGTAGGGGATGGCTTCTTTTACGTGTTTAGGGTGGAAGCTGGAGAAGTGGAGCATCATGAGGTTATCCGTGGGCTTGCGGTGTATCCTTCTGCACTGCAGGGATTCTATGCTTCAACTACCTGTCTAACGTCTTTTTAAAATTAGTCATCAGCTTCTGCGCCACCTGTTCAGGTTAGGAGTTTCAGATCCTTACAACTCTCTGAGTGAAAAAGCATTCTCCTGTCTCTCTCTTCAAGACCTTTTGCCACAGGCTTTAAGTCCATAACCTTTAGTTATTGATGAAAATGGGTGGCATGGTGGCACAGTGCCTTCTGCTACAGGCACTGCTGCCTCACAGCTCCAGGGACCCGGGTTCAATTCCAGCCTCAGGTCACTGTCTGTGCAGAGTCTGCACGTTCTCCCCATGCCTGTGTGAGTTTCCTCCGGGTGCTCCGGTTTCCTCCCACAGTCCGAAAAAGTGCTGGTTAGGTGCATTGGCCATGCTAAATTCTCCCTCAGTGTACCCGAACCGGCACCGGAGTGTGGCGACTAGGGGATTTTCACAGTGACTTATTTGCAGTGTTAATGTAGGCCTACTCGGGAAACTAGTAAAATTAACTTTAAACAAACATCACAGGGAGCAGTTTTGCCCTCTGCGCTCTAACTTGAAGATCTCTGACTGCCCTTTCAAAGAACCAGCAAAGACACAGTGGGTCGAATAGCCTCCTTCAGCACCGTAACCGGTCTATGCTTCTATGACAGCGATGGGTGTATTGAGCCTTTTGGTGTTTGTCAGTGTTAATATGCCCCAGGCAGACCAGTGCTGTACAAAATAATGGAATAGATCATCAGAAGTAAACTCAAAGATCGCCTCGATAAGGACCTTGTTAACTGGGATCCGAATGACTTTATGGAATTCTTTGAGGAAGTGACAACCCAATCAGTTTGATTTGATTTGATTTACTATTGTCACATGTATTAGTATACAGTGAAAAGTATTGTTACTTGCGCGCGATACAGACAAAGCATACCATTCATAGAGAAGGAAAGGAGAGAGTGCAGAATGTAGTGCCACAGTCAAAACTAGGGTGTCGAGAAAGATCAACTTAATGCAAGGTAAGTCCATTCAAAAGTCTGACAGCAGCAGGGAAGAAGTTGTTTTTGAGTCGGTTGGTACGTGACCTCAAACTTTTGTATCTTTTTCCCGACAGAAGAAGGTGGAAGAGAGAATGTCCATGGGGTCCTTGATTATGCTGGTTGCTTTTCCGAGGCAGCGGGAAGTGTAGACAGAGTCAATGGATGGGAGGCTGGTTTGCGTGATGGACTGGGCTACATTCATGACCCTTTGTAGTTTCTTGCAATCAGTTGTATTAAACTCTGCAACACCGCCTGCTCTGAGGCCACAGAGGCAAAATCCTCTCCCAGTAGATTAACTCACTCAACTCACGGCTGTGGGGATTCAGGGCAAAAATATGGAGAAAGATACGGGCTGAAGGAGAGCCTGATAACAAGGAACAATGTCAGATTGATGGGGAGAGCAGAGGGTGCCCCTAGGAGCCAGTGCTGTTTCGAATTTACATCAATACTTGTATTCAGGAACTCAATGCGAATGGGTCAAATCTGTAGAAGCAACGGAATTGAATGGGGGCGGCTTAATATTACAGAATTCAGGCAAATAAAATATGTGAGTGGGCTGAACAAAAACAGATGAAATGTAATGCAGACGCCTATGTGTTATATATTGCACATGGAAAGGTTAGATGGGCAGTGCATATATTACATGAATGCTGTTGAAGTACCGATAATGGTATGTTCAACGCTGAGTCAACAGAATTAACAGAATGTTCAACTACATAGGCCAAAGAGCAGAGGCTAAGCCAAAGGGTCAACGAGCTAAATGGGGAGGCGATGGCCTAGTGGTATTATCACTAGACTATTAATCCAGAAACCCAGCTAATGTTCTGGAGACCCGGGTTTGAATCCCACCACGGCCGATGGTGGAATTTGAATTCAATAATGAATATCTGGAATTAAGAGTCTATCAATGACCATGAAACCATTGTCAACTGTCGGAAAAACCCACCTGGTTCACTAACGTCCTTTAGGGAAGGAAATCTGCCGTCCTTACCTGGTCTGGCCTACATGTGACTCCAAGGCCACGGCAATGTGGTTGACTCTCAACTGCCCTCTGAAATGGCCTAGAAAGCCATTCAGTTCAAGGGTAACTAGGGGATGGGCAATAAATGCAAGCCAGCCAGCAACTGCTGTATCCCACAGATGAATAAAAAACAATGTACAATGCTCTAGTCAGACCAGATCTCAAGCATTATTCTTCATTCCTTCGCTCCTGTCATCTTCTTCCCTGAAGATTGACTGCCCTGGATCTTCACCTCTGTCTGTCATGTGCTGTCCTTACACATTCCGCACTGGTCACCTGCATGTCGTCCATTCTATACCTTGTCCATTTTCTCCTCTGCTTCCCTCTCCTGTGTCTTCCTCCTATGTTTGCCCCCCAATAACTACCTCTGTTGACCATCTGCCCTGATGATGTGATTGAAGTATCTTTCTTTCTTTCGTATGCACTGATTTCCTCTTTTCTCCAGCCATTTCCAACAATGCCTCACTTGTCTTTCTCTGTAGGAAATGTGATATGTCCACAACTCAAATGCATTCAGCTGATCAATAGCCTCTTTGTTTGTTGTCCATGCCTCACAGCGCCAGGGACCCGGGTTCAATTCTGGCCTCGGGTGACTGTCTGTATGGAGCTAGCACATTCTCCCCGTGTCTGCGTGGGTTTTCTCTGGGTACTCCAGTTTCCTCCCACACTCCAAAGATGTGTGGATTCGATTGCCCCTTAGTGCCAGGGGGATTAGAGGGATAAATACATGGGGTTACGGGGATAGGGCCTGGTTGGATTGTGGTCGGTGCAGACTCGATGGGCCAAATGGCCTCCTTCTGCACTGTAGGGGTTCTATGATTCTGAAACATGGGTGACAAAATGTTACACCTCAACATTCCTTTCCGAAGATTCAGGTTCAGTTTCTTTGATGTTAACGGCCCTTCATTCTGACAAAGCTGGTCTTGACTTTCATCTCCTGGTGTCTGCGACATCAGCCCCGCGTTATGTGAACCTTTTCACAGGTTCAAAGGGCTTGTCCATTTGCTTCAACTTTTCACTTCCGGGGTCAGGTCTCAATCGCCATTGTCTCCTCTCTTCATTTTTAATCCATGTTCCTCACAAGTACTACTCTAGGTTGGCAAGAAATTGCAAAGATAATCAAGGCAATACAGAGAGGCACCATGAGGTTGAATCATAGCAGCAGGGATTTGGCCTTCTGAGGAAAGATTGTGAATGACTTCGGCACCTTAACCTGGAAAGAAGGTGAATGACAATTGGTCCAGTGCAGGTACATAATAAATGATATGGATAAAGTCTATTCAAAATCATACTCTAAATCAATAGAAGTCATGCATGCAGAAGGAGGCCATTCAGCCCGTCGAGTTGCACTGACTCTCTGAAAGAGCATCTCATCCAGCTCTCCCCTCTATCCCTGTAATCCCATACATTCACCAAGGCTAATCCACCTAACCTGTACATCTTTGGACACTAAGGGTCAATTTAGCATGGCCAATGCACCTAACCTGCACATCTTTGGACACTTAGGGGTAATTTAGCATAACCAATCCACATAACCAACACATCTTTGGACAGTAAGGGTCAATTTAGCACGGCCAATGCACCTAACCTACACATCTTTGGACACTAAGGGGCAATTTAACATGGCCAATGCACCTAACCTACACATCTTTGGACACTAAGGGGCAATTTAACATGGCCAATCCACCTAACCCATACATCTTTGGACTGTGGGAGGAAACTGGGCACCCGGAGGAAATGCACACATACACGGGGAGAACTTGCAAACTCCACACAGTCTACCAGAAACCGGAATTGAACCTGGGTCCCCGGCGCTGTGAAGCGGCTGTGCTAACCACTGTGCCACCTGTGAGGGCAGGATAGAGCATGGGTTTAGGGTGATAAACGGTAACTTCAGGATGCATGTCATGAAAGGTGTCATCAGCATTTGGGATGGTCTCCCGGGGGGAGTGATCGAGGCTCAAAACGGTTTATGTACAGTTAGAGGCAATATTGGGAAAGGTGGAGGGTTTTCTGACGAAGCGCATGGCTCTCCTGATTCATCATTATTTGGTAATGTTGTGGATGCAGAGTATATTTATTTATCTGTCTGGTCCAGGGGTCTGCTGCCTGCGGTTCTGGATGGAGCTTTTTAACATCTTATTGCAGCTTCCATACTTTCCCAGTCACGTTGCCTTAACATTCCACAGTCCAAAGATGTGCGGGTTAGGTGGATTGGCCATGCTAAATTGCCCCTTAGTGTCAGAGGGGTCTAGCTAGGGTAAATGCATAGGGTTATGGGGGTAGGGTCTGGTGGGATTGTGGTCGGTGCAGACTCGATGGGCCGAATGGCCTCCTTCTGCATTGTAGGATTCTATGATTCTATGAACATGAAAAAGGACAAAAAAGTCAAGAAAGATAAGAGCTGTCTTTGTATTGAGGACAATTGTTACACTGGACTTTCTATTTTCAAATGATTATTTTAAGGAGAAAAATCATGAGGCTCAAAATAAGCTGGTTTGGGCGCTAAAGTTATAGCTAGAGATAATGCCATTGGTTGATGAGATTTTACAGCAGTGATTATTACCATTTTTAACATAGCTGAGACAATAAATTAGTCTGATTGCGCTTTGAGAAGCTTCTTTCCTTATCGCTAGAATTACAAGTTAAAAAGTTTATTTATTAGTGTCACAAGTAGGCTTACATTAACACTGCAATGAAGCTATTGTGAAAATCCCTTAGTCGCCACACTCCGGCGCCTGTTCGGGTAACACTGAGGGAGAATTTAGCACCTAACCAGCACGTCTTTCGGACTGTAGGATGAAATAGGAGCATCTGAAGGAAACCCACACAGACACGGGGAGAACGTGCAGACTCCCCACAGACAGTGACCCGAGGCTGGAATTGAAGCCGGGACCCTGGTGCTGTGAGGCAGCAGGGCTAACCACTGTGCCACTGTGCCATCACCTCCCATTTCTTGGTGAGGCAAGGAGGGAGGAAAGTAGGATGTGAAGTGGACTTAAGGAGTTTGCAGAGATACCCAGATAGGTCAAGTGAGTGCGCAAAAAATTGGCAAATGGAGCGTAATGTGAGAGAATGTGAACTTGTCCAGCTTGATAGAAAGAATAGGAAAGAAGCATATTATTTAAATGGAGAGAGGATGCAGAATTCTGAGGCATAGTAGGATCTGGGCGTTCCGGTACATAAAATCATACAGTGCAGAAGGAGGCCATTTGGCCTATTGAGTCTATACCAACCACAATCCCACCCAGACCCTATCCCCTTAACCCCATACATTTACCCCAGCTAGTCCCCCCTGACACTAAGGGCAACTTAGCATGGCCAATCCACCGAACCCGCACATCTTTGGACATGAGTCACAAAAGGTTAGGAAAGGACCCCGAACATTCAAATACTCCCAAGATGACCTTGGGAGCCAGGACGACAGGCCGCAGGAAGTGGGTGATGGCAGGGGAGCAGGGAGGGGAGGTGGAGGGGCATGATGGAGAGGGCAGAGGGATGAAGGGCAGACATGGGGAGGCAGCACTGTAGGAGGGCTGGCCTCTGATCAATATGGGGCCCTCTTTCATTCACCAGGGTTAAATCTGCCAGGTTACATGTTGAGTGCAGACCTTTTCCACCATCCCTTGTATTAGGGAGGAGGTGGGATGAGGTCTTACTTGGCCGTTAATTGTCCATTTAGATGCCACAGCTGGGACACAGTCAGGTCACCCACCCAATAACTCCCCCCCCAATTTGTAACATTGTGGAGGGGTGGGAGGACCAGTGGGGGGGTATACCACCAGGTGGCACAGTGCCCTAAGTTATGGGTCCAGCGAGTAGCACTCAAAATTCACCCCTATGTTCTCACGGGCCAATCAGAGGCCTTAGCTTCTGCTCCTGGATAATTCGCCATCTTCAAATTAGGCCTGATGGGAAATCCAATTGGAGGCCGTCTGCTCTTGTGCTCAGCAGCGCCATCGGGAGAAGCCAAGGCTGCTGCTGGAATGACAGGCACCAGAGTCGCATGGTGGGGGTGGGGTCGTAGTTTCACAGTGTGGGAGTCTGCAGCTGGGCTGTCAAGGGGACCACCTCCCTGATAAAATCACAAAACCATAAGATATAGGAGCAGAATTAGGCCATTCGGCCCATCGAGCCTGCTCCGCCATTCAATCATGGACGATACGTTTCTCAACCCCATTCTCCTGACTTTTCCCTGTAACCTTTGATCCCCTTACCAATCAAGAACCTGTCTATCTCTGTCTTAAAGACACTCAATGACCTGGCCTCCACAGCCCTCTGTGGCAATGAGTTCCACAGATTCACCACTCTCTGGCTGAAGAAATTCCTCCTCATCTCTGTTCTGAAGAGTTGTCCCTTTACTCTGAGGCTGTGCTCTTGGATCCTAGTCTCTCCTACTAATGGAGACATCTTCCCCACGTCCACTCTATCCAGCCAGATACATATGTGCTTAAATGATTCCAGTAAGAAATCTCACAGCACCAGGTTAAAGTCCAGCAGGTTTATTTGGAATCACGAGCTTTCGGAGTGCTGCTCCTTCATCAGGTGACTCACCTGGTGTTGTGAGACTTCTTACTGTGCCCACCCCAGTGCAAAACCGGTATTGCCACATCATAAATAATTCCAGTGGGAATATTGAACCAAAGCTTCCACGTTATTTGTCTACTAATTTATCTTGTTTATCGAATTTAGCAAAATAAATTTATGGACAACTCCTGAGGCACAAAGCATCATCCAGAATTGGTACAACTGTTGCATTAAAAGTCCGCAGTTATATCATTAGGTGCTAGTTCACTGCTTGTTCAAGACAGGATGTTACAGTTCGAAGAGTAATGTTACAAATTTGCAAGTGTCATTCACAATATAGTCCTTGAGCAACAGAAAAGATACTGAAAAGGTTTGAAAGAACCGAATGATAATACGGGCCAAAGATAGAACAGAGCCTTCACCACTGTTATTCCCACAAAACTCCGTGGCCTGGGCCTCGGCTCCTCCCTCTGCGACTGGATCCTGAACTTCCGAACTCTCAGACTACAATCAGTAAAGATGGGCAACAACATTTCCTCCACGATCATCCTCAACACCGGTGCCCCACAAGGCTGTGTCCTCAGCACCTACTATACTCCTTATACACCTATGAATGTGCGGCCAAATTCCCCTCCAACTCGATTTTCAAGTTTGCTGACGACACCACCGTAGTGGGTCGGATCTCAAACAATGACGAGACAGAGTACAGGAATGAGATAGAGAATCTGGTGAACTGGTGCGGCAACAATAATCTCTCCCTCAATGTCAACAAAACGAAGGATATTGTCATCGACTTCAGGAAACGTAAAGGAGAACATGCCCCTGTCTACATCAACGGGGACGAAGTAGAAAGGGTCGAGAGCTTCACGTTTTTAGGTGTCCAGATCACCAACAATCTGTGCTGGTCCCCTCTATGCTGACACTACAGTTAAGAAAGCCCACCAACGCCTCTACTTTCTCAGAAGAACAAGGAAATTTGGAATGTTAGCTACGACTCTTATCAACTTTTACAGATGCACCAAAGAAGGCGTTCTTTCTGGTTGTATCACAGCTTGGTATGGCTACCGCTCTGCCCAAGACCTCAAGGAACTACAAAAGGTCGTGAATGTAGTCCAATTCATCTGAGGTCACGTACCAACCGACTCAAGAACAGCTTCTTCCCTACTGCTGTCAGACTTTTGAATGGACTTATCTTGCATTGAGTTGATCTTGCTCTATACCCTAGCTGTGACTGTAACACTACATTCTGCACTCTCTCATTTCCTGCTCTCTGAACGGTATGCTTTGTCTGTATAGCGCGCAAGAAACAATACTTTTCACTGTTTGTTAATACATGTGACAATAATAAATCAAATCAAGTCAAAGAGTTCAAATCAAAGTTATGGAATCATAGAATCCTACAGTGCAGAAGGAGGCCATTCGGCCCATCGAGTCTGCACCGATCGCAATCCCACCCAGGCCCTATCCCCACAACCCCATGTATTTACCCGAGCTAGGGCCCCTGACACTAAGGGGCAATTTAGCATGGCCAATCAGCCTAACCCGCACATCTTTGGAGTGTGGGAGGAAACCGGAGCCCATGGAGGAAACCCACGCAGTCATGAGAAGTTGATCACATTGCATCAACAAAATCTCACGGGGTAATGGAATACCAGTCTTGAAAATCTGATGTCACCATTTTTGATCATGTTTTTAATGTCAACTTTTTCGACTGCAAATCCCTATTTGACATCCAGATTAGTTGCCCCCATTCTTATTCGTCATGTCCTACAGCATCTTTCCATGAGGTGGCGCTGTATCCTTGGCCCCTCACAGCAGACTTGAAACCCTTTCTGTAAAAGCTTCACCCATCACCTCAGCCCCGTTCTTTAAATTTAATCATAACCATAGAACACCTACAGTGCAGAAGGAGGCCATTCGGCCCATCGAGTCCGCACTGACCACAATCCTACCCAGGCCCTATCCCCATAACCCCTTGCATTTACCCTAGCTAGTCCCCCTGACACGAAGGGATAACTTAGTCTGGCCAATCCACCTAACCCGCACATCGTTTGGACTGTGGGAGGAAACTGGAGCACCCGGAGGAAACCCACGCAGACACGGGGAGAACGTGCAAACTCCACACAGACAGTGACCCAAGTTGGGAATCGAGCCCGGGTCCCTGGCGCTGTGAGGCAGCAGTGCTGACCATTGTGCGAAGTTCACTTCCCCAGAATAAGGGATTAAGCAAAAAATCTTTTTTTAAATTATATGTTCCTTTGATTTGATTTGTTATTGTCACATGTATTAGTATAGAGTGAAAAGTATTGTTTCTTGCGTGCTATACAGACAAAGCATACCGTTCATAGAGAAGGAAAGGAGAGAGTGCAGAATGTAGTGTTATAATTACAGATAGGGTGTAGAGAAAGTTCAACCTTAATATAAAGTAGGTCCGTTCAAAAGTCTGATGGCAACAGGGAAGAAGCTGTTCTTGAGTCGGTTGGTACGTGATCTCAGACTTCTGTATCTTTTTCCCGACAGAAGAAGGTGGAAGAGAGAATGTCCAGGGTGCGTGGGGGTCCTTAATTATGCTGGCTGCTTTGCCGAGGCAGTGGGAAGTGTAGACGGAGTCAATGGATGGGAGGCTGGTTTACATGATGGACTGGGCTACATTCACAACCAACCAAAGGATGGTTAAATTTCTCTTGAACCGAGCTTCTTATTTGACCTGAAAGCCTTCCTCAAGCCTTTCACCGTGCGAGGGAGAATTTCTAAAACTGTTTCAATAAAGTTGAGCTTGATTTTGTTCTCTGGATAGAGAATTTAGCGTGGCCAATGCACCTAACCAGCACGTCTTTCGGACTGTGGGAGGAAACCGGAGCACCCGGAGGAAACCCATGCAGACACGGGGAGAGCGTGCAAACTCCACACAGACAGTGACCCAAGCTGGGAATCAAACCCAGGTCCCTGGTGCTGTGAGGCAGCAGTGCTAACCACTGTGCCACCGTGCCACCCCTGCAGTAGTAGGCTACTCCTACAAAGGTGTATTAATTTCTTTCATTCCTGTTTCTTGTCTCTGAATTCTTCCCTAACTGGGAACTTTGCATTTTACTTCTCACTTCCTCAATCCTGCTTTTTTCGGCCTCTTCCTGATTCCCTCGTTTCTTCCTGCTTTTTGCAGCCTTTTTGAGCTTTTGTTTTTTGTGCTGATGCACCTGGCCCTTTCCCTTCAGCTCAGAGGTTGGCATTTCCAAATCCCTGGGAATCCCGTGCCTCCTGTGCAGGCACCAGCCAGGAGCAGGCCACACGTGCACAGTTTGGATTTTTTACGTTGATCAAGCCCACATAGATATGCATGGGTGGTGACACATTGGTTAGCACTGCTGCCTCACAGCGCCAGGGACACGGGTTCGATTCCCGGCTTGGGTCACTGTCTGTGTGGAGTTTGCACGTTCTCCCCGTGTCTGCATGGGTTTCCTCCGGGTGCTCCGGTTTCCTCCCACAGTCCGAAAGACATGCTGGTTAGGTGCATTGGCCGTGCTAAATTCTCCCTCAGTGTCCCCGAACAGGCGCCGGAGTGTGGCGACTGGGGGATTTTCACAGTAACTTCATTGCAGTGTTAATGTAAGCCTACTTGTGACACTAATAAAATAAATTACCTCAAAACTAAAGAATTTGAATGACGCACGTGTGAGCCCTTCCTGGCCTGGGGGTAAAATCAATCCAAACCACTCCCGCGCAGCCCTTTCCCAGTCAGCACATACTCAGGAGGCCCGAAGTTTGTCAGAACTTGGAGGTGCCAAACATGGATCCGAAGACAGAAGTTAGTTTCAGTTTATTTACATGAATTTTGAATCATTTTGAATCTTTGTTTCGCGACACGCTTAGGGGTCCTTCACAGTTCACCAGCGAGCCGCGGCACACCGGTTCGGAACTACACTGTTCTCTCAGGACTTTTTGCCATGTGACTCTATGCATCATACCCTGGGCTGTGCCATTTAGCAATCCAATGTTAACCCTTGCTCTGCCGAGCACATTTACGCTACAGAGACACACAGGCAAAATCACAACATAAACTAGGTCCGTGGTCTCTCGTATTGGAGAATAATTTTTTGGAAAAGTCAACATGGTTTTCTTAGTGTTAAACCTCCCACTCTTTTTAATTTTCTTTTATTTATTCATGGGATGTGGGCGTCCCCCTGGCTAGGCCAGCATTTATTGCTGTAATAACTCCACGGAAGTGAAAGTCCCGTCACCAAGTTACTTTATTTACACCATACATCTGTACACTGCCAGCTCTCCAGTTGCTCCCTGCTGAATGCAGGCTGGGAGTCTGACACACCTGCTTTAAATAGGGAGCATGAGGCTCCCTGATTTAACCATCAATTAGGACTCATCAGGTATCTCTTTTTTTGTTTAGGTACCAACCAAATAAACAAACTCAAATTAACTTAGGGAAACAACATAGAAAAATTAACTACTGCTCGTGCATTGGCCGGGAATCGAACCCGGGCGTCCCGGGTGGCAGGCGAGAATTCTACCACTGAACCACCAATGCTGCTCCTAGGACTCAGCAGGTAGTTCATACTCTAGCAAGCCAACCTCATTAGCCTGGCTGAAGTCATCACAATTGCCCATCCCAGAGGGTATTTAAGAGTTAACCACATTGCTGTGGGTCTGGAGTCACATGTAGGCCAGACCTGGTGAGGACGGCAGATTTCCTTCCCTAAAGGACATTAGTGAACCAGATGGGTTTTTGCGACAATTGACAATGTTTTCATGGTTCATCAGTAGATTCTTAATTCCAGATATTTTTTATTGAAGTCAAATTCCACCATCTGCCTTGGGGGGATTCGAACCCGAGTCCCCAGAACATTAGCTGAATTTCTGGATTGATAGTCTGGCGATAATACCACCAGGCCATCGCCTTCCCTCCTGCCCCTCTTAATAGTAATAGAGTACAAACCTGTGTAGAACACAGGTTCAGATTCAAGTGAAGTGCTGTGTCCTGTTCTGGGTGACTCACTTTAGGAAAGGCTTTAGAAAAAGTGTAGGGAAGATTGACAAGAATGGTCCCAGGGATGAGGAACCCCAGTTACGTTAGTCAATTGGAGAAGCTGGGGCTGCTTTCTGTGGAGAAGAGAAGGTTGGGAGGAGATTTGAGAGAGGTTTCAAAATCATGAGGGATCTGAGACAGAGCAGACAGAGAGAAACTGTTCCCAATGGTGGGTGGAATGGGATTAGGTGGGCACAGATTTAAGATAATTGACAATAGAAGGAATGGAGACATGAGGTGAAACTTGTCCATGAGGTGAGGGGTTAAGATCTGAAGTATACAACCTGAGCATGTTTTGAGGCAAGTTTAATCAAGGCCTTTGTTCGGGATTTGGATTATTATCTGAAAAGGTAGAATATGGAGGGTTGTGGGGACTAAGTTTATTTATTAGTGTCACAAGTAGGCTTACATTAACACTGCAATGAAGTTACTGTGAAAATCCTAGTCGCCACACTCCAGCGCCTGTTCGGGTACACTGAGGGAGAATTTAGCATGGCCAATGCACCCTAACCAGCACAACTTTCGGACTTTGGGAGGAAACTGGAGCACCCGGAGGAAACCCACATGGGGAGAACATGCAGATTCCGCACAGTGATCCAAACCGGGAATCGAACCTGGGTCCCTCGCGCTGTAAGGCAGCAATGCTAACCACTGTGCCACTGATAGGAGGCGGAGAGGCATGAGGTGGTTTGCCCCTTCAGTGAGCTGGCACAGACATGATGGGCTCAAAGGCCTCCTTGTATGCTGGAATAATTCAGTGGTTCAGTGTGTCTGGGGTCACAGATAGGTCAGATTATTACAGTAAATTTCTTTCCCAGAAGGACATTGGCGAAATAATTTGATTGTTGATTAATATAACGGAAACGAGTTTTTAATTTCCAGATCTTTTCAATCAGTTGAAGTTTAAATTGCCAAGCTGCCTGAGAGGATTTGAACTCCAGGTCATTGGAAGGCGATGGCTTTCGGACTGTGCGAGCACCCGGAGGAAGCCCACACAGACACGGGGAGAACGTGCAGACTCCGCACGGACAGTGACCCAAGGCCGGAATCGAACCCGGGTCCCTAGCGCTGGGAGGCAGCAGTGCTAACCACTGTGCCGCCCGTGACAGAGGGTGGGAAGATTGCGATATGGAGTGCGCTTGAGAGACCGGCACCGATTGCTCCGTTGTTCTCACCCTTATGACACTTTTGGGAGAATTCCGCCCATTGCCTCTCTGCATTCTTCCATTCGAAATGATTCAGTTCACACTACCCCGCATTGAGTTTCATCTGGCACCTGTCCACGCCGTAATGTGGTTGACTCACATCTTCACTCTGAAAGGGCACAGGGAGCCACTTAGCCACATTCAACAAGGCAGCTCAACACTGCCTTCTCAAGGGCAATTAGGGATGGGCAATAAATGTAAGGCGTAATCAGCGACACCCACATACCGCAAATGAATTTCAAAAAATTCAGCCTGACTACTAGCTTCTTCTCAACCTTATATTCGCTGCAATCATTAGGGTCTATCGTTTGCAATAACAAGCCCACTTTGAACTTTATATTATTTCACTGCTGCGTAAACCTCCTCGGCTAATAAATAAATGCATGAATACAGCATAACCGTCTGAAACATCTTCACATCCAAAATCAGCATGCTACCTTATTTATTCCATGGTTCTCTTCATAGCACCAGCTTTTTGGCCACCGCTTTTACATCTGGAAAGTTCCGCAATCATCTTTGACAAAGATCAATGTAAAGGTCAATTTAAATAGATCTGCAAAATTCCAAACCTTCTAATATATTTCTCATTCTTAATCACTCCTTCCAGATTCTTTTTAGATTCTCTGAATTTTCCTTCAGTGATTCTTGTGCAACTCACATTCAGTGTTGCAGGAACGTGCAGTGCAGAAGGAAATCATTCGGCCCATTGGGTCTGCACCGACTCTCCGACAGAGGATGCCACTCAGGCCCTTTCCCTGAACCCCATGCATTTACCCCACTAATCCCCCTAACCTACACATCTGGGGACACTAAGGGGCAATTTAATATGGCCAATCCACCTAACCTGCATATCTTTGGATACTAAGGGACAATTTAGCATGGCCAATCCACCTAACCTGCACATCTTTGGACACTAAGGGACAATTTAGCATGGCCAATCCACCTAACCTGCACATCTTTGGACACTAAAGGGCAATTTATCATGGCCAATCCACCTAACGTGCACATCTTTGGACACTAAGGGGCAATTTATCATGGCCAATCCACCTAACGTGCACATCTTTGGACACTAAGGGACAATTTAGCATGGCCAATCCACCTAACCTGCACATCTTTGGACACTAAGGGGCAATTTAGCATGGCCAATCCACCTAACCTGCACATCTTTGGACAGTAAGGGGCAATTTAACAAGGCCATTCCACCTAGAATGCAAATCTTTGGACACTAAGGGGCAATTTAACATGGCCAATCCACCAAACCTGCACATTTTTGGACTGTGGGAATAAACCCAGAGGAAACCCACGCAGGCAAGGGAAGAATGTGCAAACTCTACACAGTCACTCAAGGCCAGAATTGAACCCAGGGCACTGGCGCTGCAAGGCAGCAATGTTGAACACTGTGCCACCCCTGCTTTTTTTTTAACCTTACAATATACATTAAAAATTACCTTAACCTGTATTCATCCATGGCAGTCTTAGTTCTGATTCTGCTGATTAAACGTGAAAGTGAGTTTAAAAGAAAACATTTAGCTTCTTTTTTATTTATTAGTGTCACAAGTAGGCTTGCATTAACACTGCAATGAAGTTACAGTGAAAATCCCTCAGTCGCCACACTCCGGTGCCTGTTTGGGTACGCTGAGGGAGAATTTAGCACGGCCAATGCACCTAATCTGCCCATCTTTGGACTGTGGGAGGAAACCGGAGCACCCGGAGGAAACCCACACAGACACAGGGAGAACGTGCAAACTCCACACAGACAGTGACCCAAGCCGGGAATCGAACCCGGGTCCCTGAAGCTGTGAGGCAGCAGTGCTAACCACTGTGCCGCGGTGCCACCCTTTTTGTGGTGGCCATCAGTGGCCTCTTTAAGGATTGCTTAGAGTCCATAATAAACTCAAGTGAAGCACGTTCAGCCCAGGTGTGAAAATGGCATTCGATGTGCTTCGGTCGCCATTGAGTGCGCAGCAGAGAGTGCTGGGAAATTCGGCCCCCTTTTTCGCCCCTGTACTGTGTCCAACAAGCTACCATGATGTTAAACTTTCCTCAGTTTGAAACATGCAGAAGTTTTCCTTCCTTGCAGCTGTGCCTGTTGATCTCAAGAGGGATTTGTGAGTTCTGAATCATTCAGTAAAAGACAAAGACTGCATAATGAATGAGGTGTTACACAACCTGAAGCAGTCACCAATAAACGTCCCAGCAATTTGAGCAGCACTCGGTTCGAGTGACCCAAACATCGAGGTGTCGCATTACTGAAAACATAAAGTGCTCAATTAAAATGAGATAACTTCAATATCTGTACGAGTATGTGTGCTTATAGCTTCGTGAAGCTTCTTCGCTTTATTCATGACAAGCTCAGAATAAACTTGTGAGTATATAAAATTTGTATATTTTTTGTTATGCCAGAACTCTCTGTTCCAGTTTCACACAAATCAGATAGTTATATCACAGCTTGGTATGGGCTCCTGCTCTGCCCAAGACCGCAAGAAACTATAAAAGGTCGTGAATGCAGCCCAATCCATCACGCAAACCATCCAATGACTCTGTCATAATTTCCTGCTGCCTCGGCAAAGCAGCCAACATAATTAAGGATCCCACACACCCCAGACATTCTCTCTTCCACCTTCTTCCGTCGGGAAAAAGATACAGAAGTCTGAGGTCACGTACCAACCGACTCAAGAACAGCTTCTTCCCTGCTGCTGTCAGACTTCTGAATGGCCCTCCCTTGCATTAAGTAGATCTTTGTTTACGCCCTAGATATGACTGTAACACTACATTCTGCACTCTCTCCTTTCCTTCTCTATGAACAGTATTCTTTGTCTGTATAGCGCACAAGGAACAATACTTTTCACTCTATGCTCATACATGTGACAATAATAAATCAAATCAAATCAAAATAAGATAAAATACGGAATGGCTTAGTAGCTTAATATTGGAACAGAATCATAGAATCCCTACAGTGCAGAAGGAGGCCATTTAGTCCAGGGGTGGCATGGTGGCACAGTGGTTAGCACTGCTGCTTCACAGCGCCAGGGACCCGGATTCGATTCCCAGCTTGGGTCACTGTCTGTGTGGAATTTGCACCTCTCCCCTTTCGTTGGGTTTCCTCCGGGTGCTCCGGTTTCCTCCCACAGTCCAAAGATGTGCAGGTTAGATGGATTGGCCATGCTAAATTGCCCTTTAGTGTCAGGGGGACTAGCGAAGGTAAATACATGGGGTTATGGGGATAGGGCCTGGGTGGGATTGTGGTCGGTGCAGACTCGATGGGCCAAATGGCCTCCTTCTGCACGGTAGAATTCTATGATCTGCACCAAGCACAGGCCGTAACTCCACTTATTTACCCTCCTAATGCCCCTGACACTAAGGGTCAATTTAGCAGGGCCAATCCACCTAGTCTGCACATCATTGGATTGTGGGAGAAAACCGGAGAACTCAGAGGAAACCCATGAAGACATGGGGAGAATGTGCAGACTCCACACGGACAGAGGCCAGAATCGAACCCGGGTCCCTGGCGCTGTGAGGCAGCAGTGCTAACCCTTGTGCTACTGTGCTGCAAGAAAGATGCTTAAATCCCTCTTATAAGTTTACAGATGGACTGCATCGATGCACATATGTGTAATAATTATTTTATGAGGAAAAGATTGAAATTCTGTTTTTTTTCCCACACACACACCCCGCCCTCCCCCAGCCCACTGCCTCCACCCCATTCCTGGAACTCTTTGTTGTGGATCAGGACATAAGGTGGTCAGGTGTTTAAATTGTTCTGTCAAGGTGAGGTTCGTCACCTGGGTAATGGTATGGAGTGAAACAAAATATATTCCAGTGAACATTGGCAAGGTTTTGAGGGAATTTATTGACAAGCCAGGCCTGGAATTTTAAGATCCCTGATCTGTTGCGGGGAAGTGCAGAGAAGCACAATCACAGAATCACACAGTGCGGAAGAGGCCCTTTGGCCCATCGAGTCTGCATTGATGTGTGAAAACACACCCACCTAATCCTGTTTACCAGCACTTGGCCCATAGCCTTGAATGTTATGATGTGCCAAGTGCTCATCCAGGTTCTTGGCAGCCATTAAGACTAAGATGGGATTTAGGTATTGTCCCACAAGGAGAGATGAGTAGGCTTAATCTGTAAGTCTGAGCACCCGTTCGACTGTCCACAGCAATGCCAACTGCTCCTACCTATGCATCCAAGTGTGAAAGTCAACACTAGAATTTCAATCGGACTTGCCTTGGGCTTCCTGCCTCCATGGCAACCAGATCACAAATGGCTTATTGCTAGGCAGAACCAGTAGGAGATCACATGTCCCTCTCCAATATTAGTGAATTAAAAGAGACAGTTTAAAACATAACAATCATTTATTTATTGATTAGTGTCATATTTACATTAACACTGCAATGAAGTTACTGTGAAAATCCCCAAGTTGCCACACTCCGTTCGGGTACACTGAAGGAAAAGTTAACATGGCCAATGCACCTAACCAGCATGTCTTTCAGACTGTGGGAGGAAACCTGAGCATCTGTAGGAAACGCATGCAGATATGGGGAGAACGTGTAAACTCCACACAGACCGTGTCCCTGGCGCTGTGGAGTAGCAATGCTAACCACTGTGCCACCGTGCCGCCATAGAATCCCGACAGTGTGGAAGAATTGTGTGGATTCACCATCACAGAAAGTAGTTGAGGCCAAAACGTTGTGTGATTTCAAAAAGAAATTAGATATAGCTCTTGGGGCTAAAGAGATCAAGGGACATCGGTGGAAGTGGCGATCAGGATATTGAATCTGATGATCTGCCATGATCAGAATGAATGGCAGAACAGGCACAAAGGGCTGAATGGCCTCCTCCTGCTTCTATTTTATATGTTCCAACCTGCACGTTTATGTAAAACCTCTCGAATAGAAAAGGAAACACACGACCTCGCTCGCAACTGGGATTCTCCAGTTTCGCTGCGGTAAACGGAGATTTGGCCGAGCTTCCCATCCTCACTGGCAGTGACGGAGGGGTGTGAACGGCCGGAGAAGTTTGGCTGTAATGCAACCTTGCTCTGTGAGGTCATGGTTGAGAGGGGTTAACCGATAAAGCCAAGAGCAAATGAAAGAAAAGGCTGATGTTCAGCACCAATGTCTTTCTGGAAATTCATTTGAAGGAAGGCTTGTAAGATTGCCAAGCCTTCTGGCACTGCTATTTACTGCATTGTCTACCTGTGTTAAGATATACTGTTACAAGTCCAAAGAAAGAAAATTGCACTGTATTCAAGACTCGATAGTAAATATTTACTGGATAATGGAACAGTATCAAAGTCCCCCCTGTTCTTATGTGCCCTAATTTACAGAAAGTGAGAGAAAGACTGCAGCTTGTAAAAGGCAATTGCATCAAAAGCACCCTCATGAGATTCCTGGACGGCTTTAATAGAAAAGTCTCCATCTGATTTGCTCTGTAGCACAAACAGAAGTCTATCGACTGTGGAGAGTTTGTGCCAAAGACATGAGAAGGAACTGGATTAGTTTAATTGAGGACAGCATCAACCTGCCTCATGGATCCCTTAACCACAGTTGAAAGCATTAACCGAATACAACATAGGTGTTTCAAAGTTTAAAGTTTATTTATTAGTGTCACAAGGCGGCTTACATTAACACCGCAATGAAATACTGTGAAAATCCCCTAGTCGTCACACTCCGGCGCCTGTTCGGGTACACTGAGGGAGAATTTAGCACGGCCAATGCACCTAACCTGCACATCTTTCAGACTGTGGGAAGACACCCTTGTGGCACGGTGGCACAGTGGTTAGCACTGCTGCCTCACAGGGTCAGAGACCAGGGTTTGATTCCCGGCTTGGGTCACTGTCTGTGTGGAGTCTGCACAATCTCCCTGTGTCTGTAACCAAAAGGGAAAATGCTGGAAAATCTCAGCAGGTCTGGCAGCATCTGTAAGGAGAGAAAAGAGCTGATGTTTTGAGTCCAGATGACCCTTTGTCAAAGATTTTCCAGCATTTTCTCTTTTGGTTCCCCGTGTCTGTGTGGGTTTCCTTTGGGCACTCCGGTACATCCCACAGTCTAAAGATGTGCGGGCTAGGTGGATTGACCATGCTAAATTGCTACTTACTGTCAGGGGAACTAGCTAGGGTAAATACATGGGGTTTTGGGGATAAGGCCTGGGTGGGATTGCGGCTGGTGCAGACTCGATGGGCCAAATGGCCTCCTTCTGCACTGTAGGATTCTATGATTCTATGGGGATATGGTCTGGGTGGGATTGTGAATGGTGCAGACTCATTAGGCCGAATGGCCTCCTTCTGAACTGTTGGATTCTATCAAAGGAGAGCACCTGGGGGAAACCCACTCAGACACGGGGAGAACGTGCAGACTCCGCACAGACGGTGACCCAAGCCGGGAATCGAACCTGGATCCCTGGCGCTGTGAGACAGCGACGCTAAGCACTGTGCCACCATGCTGTACCGAGTAGACTTGAAGAGATCCCAATTTACCAGTAGATTTGGCCACTCATACTAAACATGCGTTGGACCTTCCAGACCCACCCCACCATTGCGGGCGGGATGGAAAATGTTATGGGCCATTTACAGGTCCGTTGACCGTGGGCAGGTCCAGAAGTTCCCAACCTTGCTTCCAAACCTAACCACGGGCAAATATTCAGCAATGTCACACTTGCAAGGCAGCACATCTGACCAGGTGTAAAGAATAAAATTACCTCACAGCATGTTTCTAGCACCAAAGGTATAAAATTAATTGAAGTGTGTGATGAGATTCGCATGAAGCATTATAAAGTGTGATTAAGACAGGGTAAGGAGTCATAAAATTGACTACATGAATATAAGAAGGAAATGACATGAAGTTATAAACTGAAGGAATACTTAATTCTGATCATGTGTAATCTTGTCTCTAACCTCCATGTATTCCCCTTCAAATATTGTCTGAAATGGTTGATGCAAAAGATAAGCTAAAGGCTACCAAAATGTGTGGAAGTTATAAGAACTCAGTGGACTTTTGTTCCAGGGGTAGTTTTGCTGCATGCTCTGTTTTTCATGAAGGCCCCATCTTCTCAACCTTGCCCCATGCCTGAGGTGTGATGATCACCACCAGTCAGCTCTCCCCCTCAAAGGAGTCATCTGGGGCTATGGCGACTTTACCTTTTACTCTTTGCGACACACTGCATGATCACTCATAGAATCCCTACAGTACAGAAAGAGGCCATTCGGCCCATTGAGCCTGCATTGACAACAATCCCACCCTATCCCCGCAACGCCACATATTTACCCTGCTAATCCCCCCGAAACTAGTCTCAATTTAGCATGGCCAATCAACCTAACCTGTACATCTTTGGTCTGTGGGAGGAAACTGGAGCACCCGGAGGAAACCCACGCAGACACGGGGAAAACATGCAGACTCCACACAGACAGTGACCCAATCCGGGAATCAAACCCAGGTCCCTGGTGCTGTGAGGCAGCAGTGCTAACCACCGTGCCGCCCATAAAACGTCACAAAACACTTTGGAGTGAATGATAATGAAAGGGTGAAATGGGACAAAGGAACCTCTCATGTGGAATGCTTGCGGCATCTAATCGTACTGAGGGATTTTCAATCATTGGTGCAAAAGGTTATCGCCGAACCAAGAAAAAGGAAATCAATAGAAATTTTAATGCTAAAATCCCCAAGATTATCAATTTATGTGAGTTATGGTGCAATGATTTCACCCATTTCGTACACATTATGCCTCTCCAATCTCTCTTTAAAGAGGTTGGAATGCTTGACGCAAATGATTCAGACGTGAATAATGCTTCAATATGATGAAAGCTCACGTGGCCTTTTCCGCAGGGGTAGTTTCACGGTACGGTGGCACAGTGGTTAGCACTGCTACCTCACAGTGCCAGGGACCCGGGTTCGATTCTGGCCTCGGGCAACTGCCTGTGTGGAGTTTGCACATTCTCCCTGTTTCTGCGTGGGTTTCCTTCGGGTGCTCCAGTTTCCTCCCACAGTCCAAAGATGTGCGGGTTAGGTTGATTGGCCATGCTAAATGGCCCCTTAGTATCAGGGGGATTAGCAGGGTGCATATGTGGGGTTACAGGGATCGGGCCCAGGTGAGATAGTTGTCCGTGCGGGGTTGATGGGCTGAATGGCCTCCTTCTGCACTGTAGAGATTCTCTGATTCTCATCTGGAAATCTGTAGCTTTTAACATAGCTGATCTCAGTGGCCTCCTCCATCGTCTGTCCTGCAGGGCGGCACGGTAGCACAGTGGTTAGCACTGCTGCTTCACAGCTCCAGGGACCCGGGTTCGATTCCTGGCTCGGGTCACTGTCTGTGTGGAGTTTGCACATTCTCCCCGTGTCTGCGTGGGTTTCCTCCGGGTGCTCCGGTTTCCTCCCACAGTCCAAAGATGTGCGGGTTAGGTTGATTGGCCATGCTAAAATTGCCCCTTAGTGTCCTGAGATGTGTAGGTTAGAGGGATTAGCGGGTAAATATGTAGGGATATGGGGGTAGGGCCTGGGTGGGATTGTGGTCGGTGCAGACTCGATGGGCCGAATGGCCTCCTTCCGCACTGTAGGGTTTCTATGATTCTATGATAAGTGTCCAGCGCCATGGGAATGTCCAAAAGACTGAGGGTGGCACGGTGGCACAGTGGTTAGCACTGCTGCCTCATAGCGCCAGGGACCCGGGTTCGATTCCAGCTTTGGGTCACTGTCTGTGCGGAGTCTGCACATTCTCCCCGTGTCTGCTTGGGTTTCCTCCGGGTGCTCTGGTTTCCTCCCACAGTCCGAAAGACACGCTGGTTAGGTGCATTGGCCATGCTAAATTCTCCCTCAATGTACCCGAACAGGCACCGGTCTGTGGCGACTAGAGGATTTTCACAGTAACTTCATTGCAGTGTTAATGTAGGCCTACATGTGACAATAATAAATAAATAAATTGGTTCTCTCTGATCCAACTGAGAATATCTTCATCAATGTCTTTACTTCCTGCCACCTCTTCTTTCTCATTTGTACACTGCTTCTCGGTGATATGTAATTCTGCACTCACCAAAACCACCGTCCCCTCCACCCACACACACCAACCCATTCCCCCGCGGTGATTTTGGAGGCAGGGGATTTGGTTGGGTGATGGGTGAAGGGTTGGGACGCCATCACCTTCCCACCACTGCTCGATTAAATCTGGAGCAAGGAGGCTGATGGATGGATTCCCCACCTGAACATAACTGAGGCTCTTGACGAAGCACTTTTAAAAAATTATTTCTAGGGACATGGGTCTTGCTGGCTGGGCCAGCATTTATTGCCCAGTCCTAAATACCCTTGAACTGAGTGGCTTGCTAGGCCATTTCGGAGGGCAGTCAGCCACGATGCTGTGGCTCTGGAGTCACATGTAGGCCAGACCAGGTAAGGACAGCAGATTTCCATCCCTCAATGATTTTAGAATGTAACCGGCTGACAACTCTGTATTGGATGTAATGTGACGAATGGGAACAAGATGTAAGGGTCAGCTGACCCAGTAAACCATGGAACCAATTACAGAGTGATGTAATAGTCAGCTGACCAGCTGATTCACTATAAATAAGGAACTATATAGAATTGTGGGGAGCTTGGAATGGTCCAGGGCGAGGCCCCAAGTTTGGAGTAATGAAGTTTCTTTATTAAACCCTTTCTTTGATTTATAAGTTGGAGTAAGTTTTGTTGTATTTTCAATTAGCTGCATTTTGAAGAGTTCCTTCTGAAGAAACAAAGGACATTAGTGAACCAGATGGGTTTTTAACGACAATCGACAATGGTTTCATGGTCATCAGTTGACTCTTAATTCCAGATATCTTTGTTTATCGAATTCAAATTCCACTATCTGCTCTGGTGGGAATCGAATCTGGGTCCCCAGATCATTAGTTGAGTTTCTGAATTAATAGTCTTCCATTAGCACCACAAGACCATTGTCCCATAGTGTCAGGGGGACTAGCAGGGGAAATACATGGGGTTAGGGGAATCGGGCCTGGGTGGGATGGCCCCTAGTACAGGTTCGATGGGCCAAATGACCTCCATCTGCACTGCAGGGATTCTATGATTCTACAACTGAAGCAGATAAAATTCCTCAGGGATTAGACAGGGTAAATATTGGGAGGATGTGGGCCCAGAGGGCAGAGTCACAGAATAAGGGTGCATTTCTCCACTGTCAGCATCCTTGGGGTTACCATTGACCAGAAACTCAACTGGACTCATCACATAAACACAATGGCTACAAGAGCAGGTCAGAGGCTAGGAATACTGCGGCAAGTAACTCACCTCCTGACTCCCCAAAGCATCTACAAGGCACAAGTCAGGAGTGTGATGGAATACTCCCCACTTGCCTGGATGGGTGCAGCTCCAACAACACTCAAGAAGCTTGACACCATCCGGGACAAAGCAGCCCACTTGATTGGCACCACATCCACAAACATCCACTCCCTCCACCACCGACGCTCAGTAGCAGCAGTGTGTACTATCTACAAGATGCACTGCAGCAATTCACCAAAGATCCTTCGGCAGCACTTTCCAAACCCATGACCACTTCCATCTCGAAGGACGAGGGCAGCAGGTACATGGGAACACCACCACCTGCAATTTCCCCTCCAAGCCACTCACCATCCTGACGTGGAAATATATCGGCCGTTCCTTCGCAGTCGCTGGGTCAAAATCCTGGAATTCCCTCCCTAACGGCATTGTGGGTCAACCCACAGCACGTGGACTGCAGCGATTCAAGAAGGCAGCTCACCACCACCTTCTCAAGGACAACTGGGGATGGGTAATAAAAACTGGCCAGCCAGCGACGCCCATGTCCCACAAATGAATGTAAAAAAACAGATTTGAGGAAGAATTTCTTCTCTTAGAGAGAGGTGAATCTTTGGAAGTCTTTACCCAGGATGCTTTGGAACCCGAGTCCTTGATCATCTTCAAGGTGAGATCGATAAGTTTTGAATCAGTCGGGGAATTACAGAGAAAAGACAGGAAGTGGACAGAGTGTTAGATCAACCATGATCTTATTGAATGGCAGAGCAGGCTTGAAGGGCTGAATGGCCTCCTCCTGTTCCAATTCCTTATGGTCTTATGGTCTTGTCACTTGGGAATGAAACGAGCGTTGAGGATGGAAGGCCCATTGTAAAAACTGGGAGCATTTCAACTTGCATTGATGTCAGCAAAAATTAAATTCAAACTGTTCCCATAGCAACTAAATCACAATGTTTGTCTTTAGGACCGGGCAGTTAATGAATATCATGGTTAACCGTACTGGCATTAAAAAATGAACACGCAAAATTGATGGACTGGAAAGACCAATTGGTCCATCAAGCTCTGCTGTTACACCATCTTCACCCCACTCTTTTTATTAATTAATTTGTGGGACATGGGTGTCGCTGGCTGGCCAGCATTTATTGCCCATCCCTAGTTGCCCTTGAGAAGGTGGTGGTGAGCTGCCTTCTTGAATCGCTGCAGTCCATGTTCTGTGGGTTGACCCACAATGCTGTTAGGGAGGGAATTCCAGGATTTTGACCCAGCGACTGCGAAGGAAGGGCGATATATTTCCAAGTTAGGATGGTGATTGGCTTGGAGGGGAACTTGTAGGTGGTGGTGTTCCCATGTATCTGCTGCCCTTGTCCTTCTAGATGGAAGTAGGGGTGGATTTGGAAGGTGCTGTTGAAGGAGCTTTAGTGAATTGCTGCAATGCATCTTGTAGATAGTATACAGTGATTTTGATTTGATTTGATTTGATTTATTATTGTCACATGTATCAACATACAGTGAAAAGTATTGTTTCTTGCGCGCTATACAGACAAAACATACCGTTCATAGAGAAGGAAATGAGAAAGTGCAGAATCTGGTGTTATAGTCATAGCTAGGGCATAGAGAAAAATCAACTTAATACAAGATAAGTCCATTCATAAGTCTGACAGCAGCAGGAAAGAAGCTGTTCTTGAGTCGGTTGGTACGTGACCTCAGACTTCTGCATCTTTTTCCTGACGGAAGAAGGTGGAAGAGAGATTGTCCCGGGTGCGTGGGGTCCTTAATTATACTGACTGCTTTGCTGAGGCAGCGGGAAGTGTAGACAGAGTCAATGGATGGGCTGCTACTGAGTGTCGGTGATGGATGTTTGTAGATGTGGTGCCAATCAAGCGGGCTGCTTTGTCCTGGATGGTGTTGAGCGTCTTGAGTGTTGTTGGAGCTGCGCCCATCCAGGCAAGTGGGGAGTTTTCCATCACACTCCTGACTTGTGACTTGTGGATGGTGGACAGGCTTTGGGGAGTCAGGAGGTGAGTTACTCGCCGCAGTATTCCTAGCCTCTGACCTACTCTTGTAGCCACTGTGTTTATGTGGCGAATCCAGTTGAGATTTCTCAGGCACGTAATCTCCTGGGAGAAGCCAAAAACAGAGAATAATCCTTTGGTTATTATGGGAAACAATTGTAAATAAACAGACTACTGGTCCAATTGAGTCTTAGTGCAGAATTTTCCCACCCCGCCTGCCATGGGAATTGTAGTGGGCGGGACACGGACAATGCAAAGGTCTGTTGACCATGGGTGGGATTTTCCAGTCTTGGGGCAAGCGCAGCTGGAAAATCCCACCCCTTAGGGTGTTTTCAAGAAGAAATTAGATATAGCTCTTGGGCCTAGAGAGATTAAATTTATTCATTATTAGTCACCAGTAGGCTTACATTAACACTGCAATGAATTAACTGTGAAAATCCCCTAGTCACCACTCTCCGGCGCTTGTTCGGGTACACGGAGGGAGAATTTAGCACGGCCAATGCACCTAACCAGCACATCTTTCTGACTGTGGGAGGAAACCGGAGCACCAGGAGGAAACCCATGCAGACACGGGGAGAACGTGCAGACTCCGCACAGACAGTGACCCGGGTCCCTGGCGCTGTGAGACAGCAGTGCTAACCACTGTGCCACCGTGCTGCCTTCCCCCATATCAAGGGATATTGGGGAAAGACGGGATCAGGATATTGAATTGGATGATCAGCCATGATCATAATGAATGGTGGAGCAGGCTCGAAGGGCCGAATGGCCTACTCCTGCTTCTAGTTTCTATGTTTCTACATTAACTGAGTTCTCTTTATCTTCAGGGCTTCCACCAGCCTCTCAACAGAGTTACAGAGTTACAGCGCAAAAACCTAAACACTAGGAATTTGGTTCCCGAAACATTTGAGATGAAAGGAATGATTTTTCACTAATTTCCACTAACTGGATCTTCCAGTCCTGCCGACAGCAACCCTCTTCCCCCCCCCCCGCCCCGCCCTCCGTCCCCACATCACCGTGGCTCACCCAGCAGCGAAGGTGGCATAGAACGAGAAACCCCATTGACAACTGCATGTCCAGAAGATTCCACCGGCGCCCCTTGGCGAGCTGTCTCCCACTGCCAAGGAACGCACCGCGGTGGGGAATGGAAATTCCCGTGGCCAGGATACTTAACCAGAATTTGTGACAGATCTCCGAGGAAAAGGCAGCGAGCGAAGGAAAGGGGCGGAGGAAATATCAGACTGGGTGAGCGGTCCGATGTTGCAAACCCGCCTATGAAGGCACTGGTGAGAGAGTCATTGACAGTAAGCAATGTGGAAAGGCCAAGGGCTTTCTAGAACATGCCGTGAATGTGCGCAGTGCACCGGAAACATAGTGGCTTCACTCTTCATTGTGTTAAATCATGGGGCGGCACAGTGGCAGAGTGGTTAGCACTGCCGCCTCACAGCGCCAGGGACCCGGGTTCAATTCCAGCCCCAGGTCACTGCCCGTGTGGAGTCTGCACGTTCTCCCCGTGTCTGCGTGGGTTTCCTCCGGATGCTCCGGTTTCCTCCCACACTCCAAAGACGTGCGGGTTAGGGGGGATTGGCCGTGCTAAATTGCCCCTTAGTGTCGGGGGGACTGGCTGGGGTAAATGCATGGGGTTATGGGGATAGGGCCTGGGTGGGATTGTGGTCGGTGCAGACTCGATGGGCCGAATGGCCTCCTTCTGCACTGTAGGATTCTATGATTCGGACTTTGTGACATTTAGTTGGCATTAACGTATGCTCAAAAATTGAGATCTGAACCGTCCATCTGGAACGAGTCACCTCAAAGATGACGAAGAAAAATCAATTTGGAGCATGAATTACTTCGGTACAGCGCTGGCCAACTGCTCAAAGGCAGAAAAATAACCGAAGGATCCATGATAATTAAATCGCATTTTCTTCAGTGTTTGACTTCCCCGTATAGAACTGGGTGCAAAGTAACACTTTCTCTCCGAGACATTGTACCAATTTGCCTGATAGCTTATTGAATTCAGCGCGGGCATAGAGGTGAATGGAGTATGCCTTCACCAGCCCTTGCAAGATCTTTGTCGCAGTTATGATGCTCAATGAGCCGTGAAAGATATCAATGATCCATCATCGCGTGAGGGAGAATGGAGGAACGGTGCATGAAATAATATCTCCTTGCTCTGCTTTCCACTGATTGATTGTGGCGTAACTTTCTTCCCTGGCCAAGGGTTTCCAGTGCTGATTACATATTTAGTTCCCGTTGAGTGCACCTAAGCGACAGCCTAATAAGCAAATATATCTGCTAATTGAATAGAAAACCCCAATAAAAAAAATTCAAGGCCATTTTCTAACTGAATAACTTTTATCATTTCCGAGCTGAGGACTTTGACGACCGGAATACATATTCATTCATCTGGTTTACTACCCAGTTCAGGTTAAGTTTCTTTCGCAAGTGTTTGACTGAGGGTGGCACATTTGTTCGCACTGCTGTCTCACAGCGCCAGGGACGCGGGTTCGATTCCTGGCTTGGGTCACTGTCTGTGTGGAGTTTGCACGTTGTCTGCGCGGGTTTCCTCCGGGTGCTCTGATTTCCTCCCACAGTCTGAAAGACGTGCGGGTTAGGTACATTGGCCGTGATAAATTCTCCCTCAGGCGAACAGGCGCCTGAGTATGGCAACTTGGGGATTTTCACAGTAGCTTCATTGCAGTGTTAATGTAAGCGTTACTTGTGACACTAATAAAGGAAGTGGGGGGAATTTTGCCATTTTGAGTCTAAGTGCTGGATCTGGGCGTCAAGTAGATCCGCGCCTGGAATCCTCTTTCCAGTGCGCCCATACACGTTTTGCCGGCTCCGGCCCGATCCGTGCTGCAGGCGGGGCTTAGCGCTGGCGGACCGATTGGAGCTCTGAACTGGGCATGCGCAGTTCAAATAAAATCTGACAGAGCACGCCCGAGCGCGAAAAAAAAAGCAGAAAGCGAAGAGAGCGGCTCTCTGACGGTCATCCTCTGGTCGGAGGGTGGGGGGTTGGCGGGGGGGGGGGGGGGGGGGGGGGGCGAGGAGAGGGGGTGTGACATCTCATCCACTGGGGGGGGGGGGAAACGGGCGCGAAACTTTGGTAAAATCTGGCCCAGTCTGTTGTGCGAGCAACTTATTGTGGATGAAGAATGTGGAGACATTTCAATGTGCCGGATGGTGACACAGAGGGACAGCAAATGAACGTGCGAGCTATGGCGATGAGCCGAGAGAGATTTGCTTTGCTGCTCTGCTGCATTGCTGATCTCAGCCTCTTTGCAGTGCGGAGGTACGAAGTCTTTTTTATTTATGGAAAAGATATCTGATGATGAGCTGCAGTGGCGCGGAAGAAGGCTGCTCACATCAGGCTGTCAATCATGGGAAATGTCTGTTACATGGGGGACGATAGACAGGAATAAAGAATGAAGATAATGCCGCCTTGTCTTTGCACCTTGCAAGATTGAAATGCAAAAGAAAATGTAAGAATGGAGGATAGGAAGAGGAGCCAGCCATTCAGCCCTTCAAGCTTGTCCTACCATTTAATTCAATTACCACTGGTCTGTGTCTTCAGTCTAATTTGCCCACCTTGGATATGTAACCCTAACTTCTCATGGAATCCCTACAATGCAGAAGAAGACCATTTGGCCCATCGAATCTGCAGCGACAACAATCCCACCCAGGCCCTGTCTCCATACTCCCATACATTTACCCTTCTAAATTGCTCCTGAAACTAAGGGGCAATTTAGCATGGCCAATCCCCCTAACCTACACACCTTGGGACACTAAGGGGCAATTTAGCATGGCCAATCCACCTAACATATACATCTTTGGACACTAAGGGGCAATTTAGCATGGCCAATCCACCTAACCTACACATCTTTGGACACTAAGGGGCAATTCAGCATGGCCAATCCCCCTAACCTACACAACTTTGGACACTAAGGGGCAACTTAGAGTGGCCAATCCCCCTAACCTACACATCTTTGGACACTAAGGGGCAACTTAGAGTGGCCAAGCCCCCTAACCTCCACAGGTTTGGACACTAAGGGGCAATTTAGCATGGCCAATCCATCTAACATGCACACCTTTGGAGTGTGGGAGGAAACAGGCGGGTGGGGGGAGGAATCCACATAGATATGGCGAGAATGTGCAGACTCCGCACAGATAATCACTTGAGGTCGGAATTGAACCCGGGTCCCTGGCGCCGTGAGGCAGCAGTGCCAACCACTGTGCCACCGTGCTGCCCCGGGTCCCTGGCGCTGTGAGGCAGCAGTGCTAGCCACTGTGCTACCTTCTCCTGGCAAATGAATGTGCAAGCTAGGTTAGGATAGGGGGATTTGAGGGAAAGATGAATGACACAATTTCTCCAGATTTCTCTTCCCATTTGATGATTATGAGCTTATAGCTGGGGAGGTGCCGGTATAGTGTCACTGAACTAGTAATCGAGATGTTCTGGAGACCGGGGTTCGTGTCCCATCCATGGCAGATGGTGGAATTTGAATTCAATAAAAAAAAATCTGAAAAAAGACCAATGATGACCATGAAACCAATTGTTATAAAAACCCATCTGGTTCACTAATTTCCTTTAGGGAAGGAAATCTGCCCTCCTACATGTACCTCCAGACCCCTTAACTCTGAATTGACTGGCTGTTGAAGGACAATTAGGGATGAGTAATAAATGCTGATCCAATCACTAACGCATCAATCTCAATTCAGCCCCACCCACAGCAGAATTTGGAGAAGGGTTCCAAGTTTCCACTAACCTTGGCTGCTCTGCTCAAGACCGCAAAAGGTCGTGAATGTAGCCCAATCCATCATGCAAACCAGCCTCCCATCCATTGACTCTGTCTACACTTCCTGCTGCCTCGGCAAAGCAGCCAGCATAATTAAGGACCCCACGCAGCCCAGACATTCTCTCTTCCACCTTCTTCCGTTGGGAAAAAGATACAAAAGTCTGAGGTCATGTACCAACCGACTCAAGAACAGCTTCTTCCCTGCTGCCACCAGACTTTTGAATGGACCTACCTTGCATTAAGTTGATCTTTTCTCTACACCCTCGCTATGACTGCAACACTACATTCTGCACTCTCTCGTTTCCTTCTCTATAAATCGTATGCTTTGTCTGTATAGTGCGCAAGAAACAATACTTTTCTCTGTATCCCAATACATACAACAATAATAAATCAAATCAAATCAAATCAAATAATTTTTGTGCTGAAGAAATGCTTTCTTATATCCTCCTGAACAACCCTCATTTTGAGTTATAGCTTTGCTGTAGCTTGGCTCTGAACTAGTCCACCAGAGGATAAAGTTTCCTTCTTTCTTCCTCATCAAGTCCTTTGGACTTCTTTTGCAAAATATTGTAATTACTTGTATGCTGAAATGATCGTAATTGTGCAATTCTTCTTATTGTATTCTTTATTTTAATTTTAAATATTGTCTATAATTGTTATGAATTATGATTGCTTGTTTCATTTTTATCATCATCAGTTCAGCACCTGCTGCGTGATTTCTTTTAATAAAGCAACTATCCATCCGTCCATCCATCTTTAAATGTATATATATACCCCGTAATCATCTTAAACACCTCAGTTATATCATTCCTTCATCTTTCATATTAGAGGGAATACCCCCAATCTACGCAGCCTGAGATTCAGAAATTTCTCTGGACGAACAGAAATGAAACTCGGAATTTAACGGAATTTCTAATCCAGGAGACATTTGCTGCTTTCTCAATAACATAAAAATAACCTGATTTGAACCATTGGAAGTTTATATTGTTAATGATGTTACTGGTTAGAATGTAGATGGATAACCAAGTTCCGCACACATGAGGACGGCCTCAACCGGGATCTTGGGTTCATGTCACACTATCTGTAACCCCCACAACTTGCCTGGGCTTGCAAAATCTCACTAACTGTCCTGGCTGGAGACATGTGCTTAACCCTCTCGCCACTCACATTGTCTGTGCCTTTAAGACTTGATTACCTGTTAATACTCGCATTCCAACCATTATCTTGTAAATTGAGTTTGTGTCAATATATGCCCTGTTTGTGAACGCAACTCCTCACACACCTGAAGAAGGAGTGACACTCCGAAAGCTTGTGCTACCAAATAAACCTGTTGGACTTTAACCTGGTGTTGTGAGACTTCTTACTGTTACTAGTTAGCCCAGACTTTACCAGCAACATGCTTCTTGGAGTGAAAGGACAGAACAACACCAGTGCAGACAGAATGGGGCAAATGGCCTCCTTGTACACCGTATCCAATTTGTGATTTTGTGAACA
>NC_135815.1:93485818-93490818 GCF_964213995.1 Mustelus asterias | reverse complement strand
TGAGAGCGAGAAAGGAAGAGTGTGAGAGCGAGAGAGGGAGAGCGTGAAAGGGAGAGTGTGAGAGAGCGAGAGAGGGAGAGAGGAAGAGTGTGAGAGAGGGAGAGAGGGAGAGTGTGAGAGGGAGAGTGTGAGAGAGGGAGAGGGAGACAGGGAGAGAGAGAGAGGGAGAGTATGAGAGAGGGAGAGGGGGAGAGCGTGAGAGCGAGAGGGGGAGTATGTGAGAGCGAGAGTGTGAGAGCGAGTGAGAGCGAGAAAGGGAGAGTGTTAGAGCGAAAGAGGGAGAGTGAGAGAGGGAGAGTGTGAGAGAGGGAGAGAGGAAGAGGGTGAGAGGGAGAGAGGGAGAGAGGGAGCGTGTGAGAGTGAGAGAGGGAGAGTGTGAGAGTGAGAGAGGGAGAGAGCGAGAGAGGGAGAGAGTGAGAGAGGGAGAGGGAGAGAGGGAGAGTGCGAGAGCGGGAGAGTGTGAGAGCGAGACAGCGAAAGAGCGAGAGAGGGAGAGTGAGAGGGAGAGCGAGAGAGCGTGAGATCGAGAGAGGGAGAGTGTGTGAGCGAGAGAGGGAGAGAGTGAGAGAGTGAGAGAGGGAGAGAGGGAGAGAGGGAGAGTGTGAGAGCGAGAGAGTGTGAGAGTGTGAGAGCGAGAGAGGGAGAGCGTGAGCGCGAGAGAGGGAGAGCGTGAGAGCGAGAGGGAGAGCGTGAGAAGGAGAGAGGGAGAGTGTGAGAGCGAGAGACGGAGAGCGTGAGCGCGAGAGAGGGAGAGATTGAGTGCGAGAGAGAGCGAGAGAGAGCGAGAGAGAGTGAGAGAGCGAGAGAGAGCGAGAGGGAGCGAGAGAGAGCGAGAGAGCGAGAGTGTGCAAGAAAGCACGAGAGAGCGCGAGAGAGAGCGCGAGAGAGAGCGCGAGAGTGAGAGAGCACGAGAGAGAGCGCGAGAGCGCAAGAGAGAGCGCGAGAGAGCGAGAGAGCACGAGAGAGAGCGAGAGAGAGTGGGAGAGCGTGAGAGAGAGCGAGAGAGAGCGGGAGAGCATGAGAGAGCACGAGAGCGCAAGAGAGAGCGCAAGAGAGCGCGAGAGAGCGAGAGAGAGCGCGAGAGAGCGCGAGAGAGAGCGCGAGAGAGAGCGCGGGAGATCGCGAGAGAGAGCGCAAGAATGCTAGAGAGTGCGAGAGAGTGCACAAGAGAGAGAGCACGAGACTGAGAGAGAGAGTACAAGAGTGAGAGAGAGCACGAGAGTGAGAGAGAGAGCGCGAGAGTGAGAGAGAGAGCACGAGAGTGAGACTGCGCGAGAGTGAGAGTGCACGAGAGCGAGAGAGAGAGCGCGAGAGTGAGAGAGAGCACGAGAGTGAGAGAGAGAGCATGAGAGCGAGAGTGTGCGAGAGTGAGAGTGCACGAGAGTGAGAGAGAGAGCACGAGAGAGAGAGCATGAGTGTGAGAGAGAGCGCGAGAGTGAGAGAGAGAGCGCGAGAGTGAGAGAGAGAGCGCGAGAGTGAAAGAGAGAGCGCGAGACTGAGAGAGAGGGCACGAGAGTGAGAGAGAGAGTGCGAGAGTGAGAGAGAGAGCACGAGAGTGAGAGAGAGAGTGCGAGAGTGAGAAAGAGAGCACGAGAGTGAGAGAGAGCGCGAGAGAGCATGAGAGTGAGAGAGAGAGCACGAGAGTGAGAGAGAGAGCACGGGAGTGAGAGAGAGCATGAGAGTGAGAGAGAGAGCACGAGAGAGAGAGAGAGAGCACGAGAGTGAGAGAGAGAGCACGAGAGTGAGAGAGAGAGCACGAGAGTGAGAGACAGAGCGTGAGAGTGAGAGACAGAGCGCGAGAGTGAGAGAGAGCATGAGAGTGAGTGAGAGAGAGAGCACGGGAGTGAGAGAGAGAGCATGAGAGAGAGAGCACGAGAGTGAGAGAGAGAGCACAAGAGTGAGAGAGAGAGCACGAGAGTGAGAGACAGAGCGTGAGAGTGAGAGACAGAGCGCGAGAGTGAGAGAGAGCGTGCGAGAGTGAAAGAGAGAGCACGCGACTGAGAAAGAAAGCACGGGAGTGAGAGAGAGAGCATGAGAGTGAGAGACAGAGCGTGAGAGTGAGAGACAGAGCGCAAGAGTGAGAGAGAGAGCAGGAGAGTTAGAGACAGAGCGTAAGAGTGAGAGACAGAGCGCGCGAGTGAGAGAGAGAGCACGAGAGTGAGAGCGGGCGTGAGAGTGAGAGAGAGAGCACGAGAGAGAGCAAGACTGAGAGAGAGAGCGCGAGAGTGAGAGAGAGAGCATGAGAGAGAGCGAGAGAGAGCGAGAGCGCAAGAGAGGGTGCGAGAGAGTGAGAGAGCATGAGAGAGCGTGAGAGAGCCCGAGAGAGCGAGAGAGAGCGAGAGAGCCCGGGCGAGCGCGAGACAGAGTGTGATAGAGCGCGAGAGTGAGAGAGAGAGCATGAGAGAGAGCGCAAGAGCGCAAGAGAGAGTGCGAGAGAGCATGAGAGAGCGAGAGAGCGCGAGAGAGCGCGAGAGTGAGAGAGAGAGCATGAGAGAGTGCGAGAGCGCAAGAGAGAGTGCGAGAGAGCGAGAGAGTGCAAGAGAGCGAGAGAGAGCGAGAGAGCGCGAGAGAGCGCGAGAGTGAGAGAGAGAGCACGAGAGAGAGTGCGAGAGCGCAAGAGAGAGTGCGAGAGAGTGCGAGAGAGTGCGAGAGAGTGCGAGAGCGCGAGAGAGCAAGAGAGCGTGAGAGAGAGCTCGAGAGAGTGCGAGAGCGCAAGAGAGAGTGCGAGAGAGCAAGAGAGCGCGAGAGTGAGAGAGAGAGCACACGAGAGAGCACGAGAGCGCAAGAGAGAGCGCGAGAGAGTGAGAGAGAGAGCACGCGAGAGAGCGCGAGAGTGCAAGAGAGAGCGCGAGAGAGCGAGAGAGCACGAGAGAGCAAGAGAGCGCGTGAGAGAGCGCAAGAGTGCAAGAGAGAGCGAGAGAGAGCGCGAGAGAGTGCACGAGAGAGCACGAGAGTGAGAGAGAGGGAGAGCACGAGAGTGAGAGCACAAGAGTGAGAGAGAGCGCGAGAGTGAAAGAGAGAGCACGAGAGTGAGACTGCGTGAGAGTGAGAGTGCACGAGAGCGAGACAGAGAGCGTGAGAATGAGGGAGAGAGCACGAGAGTGAGAGAGAGAGCACGAGAGCGAGTGTGCGTGAGAGTGAGAGTGCACGAGAGAGAGAGAGCACGAGAGTGAGAGAGAGAGCGCGAAAGTGAGAGAGAGAGCACGAGAGAGAGAGCACAAGAGTGAGAGAGAGCATGAGAGTGAGCACAAAAGAGAGAGAGCATGAGAGTGAGAGAGAGAGCATGAGAGAGAGAGCACGAGAGTGAGAGCACAAGAGTGCGAGAGAGAGCGCGAGAGTGAAAGAGAGAGCACGAGAGTGAGAGAGAGAGCGCGAGAGTGCGAGAGAGCACGAGAGACAGTAGGTGTGAGAGAGAGAGTGCGAGAGTAAGAGAGAGAGCGCAAGAGAGAGCGAGAGAGAGCGAGAGTGAGAGAGAGAGCACAAGAGTGAGAGTGAGAGAGAGAGCGCGAGAGTGAGAGAGAGAGCACGAGATTGAGAGAGAGAGCGTGAAAGTGCGAGAGAGGGCGCGAGAGTGAGGGAGAGAGCATGAAAGTGAGAGAGAGAGCACGAGAGTGAGAGAGGGCGCAAGAGTGAGAGAGAGGGCATGAGAGTGAGAGAGAGGGCGCGAGAGAGAGAGAGCACGAGAGTGAGAGAGAGAGCACGAGAGTGAGAGAGAGAGCACGAGAGTAAGAGAGAGCGCGAGAGTGAGAGCACAAGAGAGAGAGAGCGCAAGAGTGAGAGAGACAGCACGAGAGTGAGAGAGAGAGCGCGAGAATGAGAGAGAGAGTGCGAGAGTGAGAGTGAGAGCACAAGAGTGAGAGAGAAAGCGCGAGAGTGAGAGAGAGCGCGAGAGTGAGAAAGAGGGCGCGAGAGTGAGAGAAAGAGCACGAGTGTGGGAGAGAGAGCGAGAGAGAGAGCACGAGAGAGAGAGTGAAAAAGTGAGAGAGAGAGCACGAGAGAGAGAGCACGAGAGTGAGAGCACGAGAGTGAGAGAGAGAGCGCGAGAATGAGAGAGAGAGCACAAGAGTGAGAGAGAGAGTGAGAGAGAGAGTGCGAGAGAGAGAGAGAGCGTGAGAGCGAGAGTGCACGAGAGCGAGAGAGCACAAGAGAGAGAGAGAGTGTGAGAGAGAGAGCGAGAGCATGAAAGAGCGAACGAGAGCATGAGAAAGTGAGGGCATGAGAGAGAGAGAGAACGAAAGGAGTGTGAGAGGAGAGCGAACATGAGAACAAGAGGAGAGCATGAGAGAGAGAGAGAGAGAGAGCAAGCATGAGAGTTGTATCTGCTCGAGTTTGACTGTGGGGTGAACCGGGTGAGGAACTCACAGGAAATGCAACTTGGAAAATATAAGTGTTGCTGAAATGAAACGTGTGGGCTGTTTAATACAGCCAGAGACACAGTGATCATGGGGAATACATAGAGTAAACACCTGGTATCATGCATGGGATTAGTGTGGCTTGTGTGCTACTGTGGCCAGGTTCTGTCCAGGTGTGACACATGTGGATTTGCTCAGTGCCGTGGGGATGTTTCCAGGTTTACATTTGAGTCAGTGTCACTCCCCCAGTGTTGGGGGAGAGAGTGTGTGTGCGTTAGAGAGAGTGTGTGAGAGAGAGAGTGTGTGTGTGTGTGTGAGAGAGAGAGAGTGTGTGTGAGAGAGAGTATGTGTGTGTGAGAGAGAGAGTGTGTGAGAGTGTGTGTGTGAGAGCGAGAGAGAGTGTGAGAGAGAGAGTGTGTGTGTGTGTGTGTGAGAGAGAGAATGTGTGTGTGTGACAGAGAGTGTGTGTGTGAGAGAGTGTGTGCGTGTGAGAGAGTGTGTGTGTGTGTGAGAGTGTGCGTGTGAGAGTGTGTGTGAGAGAGGGTGTGTGAGAGAGAGAGTGTGTGTGTGTGTGAGAGAGTGTGTGTGTGTGTGTGAGAGAGAGAGAGAGTGTGTGTGTGTGAGAGAGTGTGTGTGTGTGTGTGTGAG
>NC_135815.1:93373792-93485618 GCF_964213995.1 Mustelus asterias | reverse complement strand
GCCGCTGCTCAAACTCCTGCAGCATGCCCTGGGTGTGCAGGGGGCTGGCCCGGCCCCCCTGCCCCTGCCCCTGGGTGAACCTCCTCCGGCCCACCTCCGGAATGAGCCCCGCAGAACCTCCGAACAGGACCTGGCACAGCAGGAGCAGCACCAGAGATCGTCTGCTACCGCTCATCGTGTCTCTGTGGGAGGGAGAGGCGATGTTAGTGCCGGCAAGACTCACAAATAGCAACACAGAGGGAGAGGGGGCAGAGAGAGGGGGAAAGGGGCAGAGAGAGAGGGAAGGGGCAGAGAGAGAGGGAAGGGGCAGAGAGAGAGAGGGAGAGGGGGCAGAGGGAGAGGGGCAGAGAGAGAGGGAAAGGGGGCAGAGAGAGAGAGGGAAGGGGGCAGAGAGAGAGAGGGAGAGGGGGCAGAGGGAGAGGGGCAGAGAGAGAGGGAAAGGGGGCAGAGAGAGAGGGAAAGGGGGCAGAGAGAGAGGGAAAGGGGCAGAGAGAGGGGGAGAGGGGGCAGAGAGAGAGGGAAGGGGGCAGAGAGAGGGGGAGAGGGGGCAGAGAGAGGGAAAGGGGCAGAGAGAGAGGAAGAGGGGGCAGAGAGAGGGAAAGGGGCAGAGAGGAAGAGGGGGCAGAGAGAGGGGGTAAGGGGCAGAGAGGGGGTAAGGGGCAGAGAGGGGGTAAGGGGCAGAGAGAGAGGGAAGGGGGCAGAGAGGGGGCAGAGAGAGAGAGGGAGAGGGGGCAGAGAGAGGGAATGAAAGAGGAAGAGAGAGGAAAGGGGGCAGAGAGAGAGGGAAGGGGGCAGAGAGAGAGGGAGAGAGAGGGAAGGGGACAGAGAGGGAGAGAGCATATGAAAGAGGGAGAGAGGGAAGGTGGGAGAGAGGGAAGGGGGCAGAGAGAGAGGGAATGAAAGAGAGAGAGAGGGAGACAGAGAGGGAAGGGGCAGAGAGAGAGAGAGGGGAGGGAATGAGAAACCTGTTGAGAAAGATGGGCAGATCAAGGAATATTTAAAGAAATTAAAAGCAATCTCCTAAAGTTTGAAAGAAATGTCCTTTCTCCCAGTTAGAGGCAGAGGGAAGGGAAAGGAATTTGCTTTAATTTTGAATGGAGTAAGAGGGTTTTGGGGGTGGGGAAGGGAATTAAAGGAAGGGGAAGCGGGCACACACGTGTATGTGAGGCCGTCTTGTTTATGTTGCCTGGGCTGTTGTGTCTGCGGAGAGTGGGACAGATCACACACACACAGACAGACAGACAGGTGCTCACTCCGCTACTGCTGGTGCCTGGGCTTCACTGCAGTGAGATGCACCTTCCCCCTCTCCCTCTCTCTCCCCTGTCCCACACACACTCCACCCTCCCCCGCTTTACCTTCCACTTACTGAACAATGAGCCCGAGCTCAGCAACAGCAGCGGTCCACATCTAAACGTGAGGAGCTCCCTTGCCCTCTTCCCCGCTCTCTGCCAGCCCCGTCCCCCGCTTATAGCTCCTCTCTCTCTCTCTCTCTGGACCCCCTTCCTGAGAGATAAAGGCTGACCAGGCACCGATGCATCTGGTTTGGGAGGAGGGGGAAATGTTCATGCAGATTTTCTTCTTGTTTAGATTGTTCTCACATCCAGAAGAGGTTTGTTTTCCTGTTGTGTCTGGAGTACATTAATCCCCTGTGTGTGTGTGTCTCTCTCTCGCCAGTCTTTATAATAGGAAGCAATGAATCCATGTGTTCTGCTCCCAGACTACCTGTGTTGACTGCCGAGATCCGCTCGGGACTCTCTATCACCCCGATGCCACCAGCTCTTTCACTCCCCTCTCTCTCTCTCAACCGTCCTGACGTTAGGAACACCTCCAGGGAATAATACACCTTCCTACCCAAATCAATAGCAGGCGGAGAGGGACTAAACTTTCTTTTAACACACACACACACATATATATATATATATATATAAATGTGCAGGATTCACAAAAAGAGTGGAGAATTCCAACACATCATTTGGATTAACTCACAAAGTCCCAGTTAGCGATTAAGTCCATAATTTCTTAACAGGACGGTCTTTTTTGTATTTCTATATAAATCCAGAAGTGATTGGAGCATTTAATTTCGGTAGGGTGTTGTTAATGTGTTCCCTGCTCCTCCTGCTGTATAGTAATTGAAGGAGGTTTTACACACACACATATATATTTATATATACACAGGTTCCTTTGTTGCGTCTAATGCCACTATGGGCTACTGATTCCCGACAGTCTGTGGCATACAGATCATCGCAGGCCACTCTCTCCGGGGCAAGTCGAGTAGAAACAAGAACGGGGGAAGCCCTGGGAAGTGGCTGCAGGCCGGGGCAGCAAATCATAGACTCCCTGTAGTGCAGAAGGAGGCCATTCGGCCCATCGAGTCTGCACCGACAACAATCCCACCCAGGCCTTATCCCCGTAACCCCACATATTTACCCTAATCCCCCGACACTAAGGGGCAGTTTAGCATGGCCAATCCACCTAATCTGCACATTTTTGGACGCCAAGGGGCAATTTCCCATGGCCAATCCACCGAACCTGCACATCTTGGGACACCAAGGGGCAATTTCCTATGGCTCATCGACCTAACCTACACATCTTGGGACACTAAGGGGCAAGCTAGCATGGCCATTCCACCTAACCTGCACATCTTTGGACACCAAGGGGCAATTCAGTGTGGTTAATTCACCAAACCTATACATCTTTGGGACACTAAGGGACAATTTAGCATGGTTAATTCACCTAACCCGCACATGTTTGGACACTAAGGGACAACTTAGCATGGCCAATCCACCTAACCTACCGCATCTTGAGACACTAAGGGGCAATTTAGCGTGGCTAATCCACCTAACCTACACATCCTTGGGACACTGAGGGACAACTTCGCATGGCCAATCCACCTAACCTACACATCTTTAGAATCGCCCTTTAATTTTGCTTTTGAGTGAGGAGGGAGACAGGAAAGGAAACAAGCGTGGAAGGGGGGGGGGGGGGAAGCTTATACAAATGCATTTAAAACACACACACAGACACACCTCTTAAATACCGCCTTTTAACCCTTTCAGAACCTGGACTCGTCCCGAAACAGGGGATGCACTGATGGACCATAGCTTTTCATAGGGGTGGCAGTTTTGAAGAGTAGACGGGCAGAACAGTTTGAGACATCCCTTTATAAACGGTTCGATGCTGGGGTGGAAAACGTCCCCGGAAATTTAAGTCTAAACTTCTCCCGCACACGTTTAACTCATCAGTTTTTTTAAAAAAAGCTTGCTTAAATTATTTCTTAAGGCGACCCACACACAACAAGAGGCTCTCTCTCTCTCTTTCTCTCTCCTCTGCAGTACGTGCAAGCTTTATTTACTCTTCCTCTGTAGATATGATCTCGGTGCTCAGAGCGATGGTTTAGGGATCTCCCGCTGGGAGAGTCAGAAATCGGGCTAGTGAGGAACCTACACGCGAATAGGTTAGCCCGAGAGATGGGAGGGAGGGAGGAAGCAGGAAGGAGGAGGGGGGTGGGGTGGGGGGCATTACCAAAACTTGCTAAGTTTTTCTTTTTGGAGCACTTTTCATATCAGAACCAAAAGTTTTTCTTTTTACTAATCAACTAAGTTTAAAAAAAAATCCCACCCCCCTCCAAAAAGGGGGAAAGCAGTGAGGACTGGGAGGGTTAGACAACCAGGGAATGGATAAGATATCTGGGGAGAAATCCTTGGGAGGAAGCAAAATCAGGTCTATCTAACATGTTGCAGAGGGAAAGGCACTTAGCCCTGTGAATAGTGCGCCAACCCCTGGTCAGGACTGCAAAAGGGCAGAGGGTTGAATTTTTCCAAGCTCCATGTACAAGAGTTCCTTTGTACACAGCTCTCGGAGGCAAGAGAGTCCAATTTAAGGTTTTTTTTAAAAAAAGAGACTCCGCTTACACATCTAGAGTTCTCACTCCTCGCAGTTTAACACCTCAACACAACATGAGAGAAAATAAAATGTAACATTTACCAAAAAAAAGTCACCCAGGTGTGAAAATCATTGTGTGTGTGTGTGTAGGGAGGGGAGGGAGAAACAGAGGTGAACAGAGGGGTTGGAAAGGTAGAGAGAGAGAAAGACTGACATTTAAAACTAAAGAGGGAGAGAGAGAACAAGTGTATGGCAAGTCGGAATATAACAATGGACATGGGGCATTCACAGTAACTTCATTGCAGTGTTAATGCAAGCCTACTTGTGACCTTAATAAATAAACTCAAAAACATTAAACTTGTCTGTTATATTAGGGGGGGAAAGTGAGAGGTGACTGAATTTAAAGTTAAAAAGTTTATTTATTTGCCACAAGTAGACTTACATTCACACTGTACTGAAGTTACTGTGAAAATCCCCTGGGACAAAATCCCTGAGGACAAAACGACTTAAAAGTAATTGAAACTTTTAAGGATCCAACCATCCTGTGGCAAAAATAATGATTAATCAATTGGGAAAAAAATGACAAATTTCTCTCTCTGGAGAAGCAAATGAGTTAAATGTCTTCTTACCTGATGGAGGATATTGCATTAGATCAGGTAGCGGTACCGACAACCCAGCTGCTCCTGACAGCGGGAGCTTGATGAAGAAAGGCAGAACGGATAGGAAAAGCCAACCATTTCACAGGGTGATCACTCTCGGAGGCTCAAGGAGAGGAGGAGAAGGGGTGGGGGTTATCTCTGGGTGTTGCGAAGCGAGCAGAGAGGGAGGGCTCCGGGCGCCCGATTTTAAAGCGTCCGCCAGCGAAGTCACTTCTTCCGAAGAGGGGGGAATGACTTCAGCGAGTCGCTGATGCAGCGGGCGGGCGTACTCCGCACTCACTCACTCAACTCACTCACTCCCCTCTGTCCTCTCTCCCTCCCTCTATATTGTGGCTGGCATCAGGAATGTTTACAGCACTTGAAGTGACTCACTCATTCGAGAGGCGATCTTCATTGAACGTCATTACATCACAAGAGAATTCATGTATTTTTTTAGAAGGGGGTTGTGTGTCAGGGAGTGACTGATGCTGTGTCTGTGACACACGGAGTTTCCTAAATAATGTCACAGGGAGAGGGGGTTTCTCCCATCAGAGAGAAGTGGACTGGTTTAAAATACACACACAAAAACTCTACTTGTTACAAGTCCTGGGGACACATGATCTGGATTTAGCTACCATTAATCAAATCAGATTGAGTTAACTATTTACAAAAACAAGGAAAGTCAACGGGACAGATAGGAATTGGAATCACGCGAATATTTTTGCTTGGATCAAATCCAGGCTGGGATATCAGAAGAAATGGTTACTCGTCCCCAGGGCTTCAGCAAGTCTTGTCACTTTTTTTCATTAGTGTCACAAAGTAGGCTTACATTAACACCGCAATGAAGTTACCGTGAAAATCCCCGAGTCGCCACACTCTGGTGCCCGTTCGGGTACACTGAGGGAGAATTTTAGCACCTAACCAGCACGTCTTTCGGACTGTGGGAGCAAACCGGAGCACCCAGAGGAATCCCATGCGGACACGGGGAGAACGTGCAGACTCCGCACAGGCAGTGACCCAAGCTGGGAATCGGACACGGGTCCCTGGAGCTGTGAGTCAGTAGTGCTAACCACTGTGACACCATCCACTTGTGTATCAGGGTAGATACTACATGACACCTGAGTGGAGTTTGCATGTTCTCTCCATGTCTACATAGGTTTCCTCTGGGTGCTCCCGGTTTCCTCCCACAATCCAAAGCTGTGCGGATTAGGTTGATTGACCATGCTCATTTGACCCTAGTGTCAGGGCGATTAGCAGGGTAAATATGAAGGGTTACGGAGATAGGGGCTGGGTGGGATTGTGATCGGTGCAGACTCAATGGGCCGAATGGCCTCCTTCTGCATTGTAGGGATTCTATGGATTCTATGATTCCATAAAGGGGGGTGTTTAATTGGCAGATCTATCAGTGCATTTTACCCACATATTCAAAGACCCAGGAGCCCACTTAATCAACTCTTACCAAACCCCAATTGGCGGGAGAAAGCATCCCCATTAATCCTCAAAGGATAGCTCAGCACTGTTTCCAGTATGCAGGCAAACTCCCCCAACTCCTCAGCTCCCCCCTCGTTATTTTGTTCGACCCTTGAATCTCCCTCAAAAAAGTTTACTGTCTCTTCAAAAAATATATATAGTGCAGATGCTGGAAATCTGAAATAATACAATACAAAAATGCTGGAAATACTCAGCAGCATCTATGGGGAGAGAAACAAGAGATTTAATGTTTCAGGTTAAACATTAAAAGGTTAAAACTCCAGTTTCTCTCTCCACAGTGGCTGCCTGGCCTGCTGAACATTTCCAGCATGTTCCTCTATTGTTTGATTCAGTTTACAGTGCCTGGTTTGAGACCTCCTCTTGTTTACCCTCGGGTCTGGTGACATTGGATAATTCCCGCCTTGCAAAAGGGAAAAAAAACCTGGTGGAAAATAACAAAACATTAAAATAAGATGAACCAAGGTTCAAGATCGCTTTTGTATATCGTTGGATTTGATGCTGGGATTATTTTGTCTGTGTTGGTTCTTTTCAGCTCAAGATGTGTGGGTTAGGTTGATTGGCCAAGATAAAGTTAAAGTTTATTTATTAGTCACAAGTAAGACTTACATTAACACTGCAATGAAGTTACTGTGAAAATCCCCCAGTTGCCACACTCCGGTGCCTGTTCGGGTCAATGTACCTAACCAGCAAGACTTTCAGACTGTGGGAGGAAACCAGAGCACTCAGAGGAAACCCACGCAGACACAGGGAGAATGTGCAAACTCCGCACAGACAGTGACCCAAGCCAGGAATTGAACCCAGGTCCCTGGTGCCGTGAGGCAGCAATGCTAACCACTGTGCCACCATGCCACCCATAAATTGCCCCTTAGTGTCAGGGGGGATTAGGAAGGTAAATATGTGGGGTTAAGGGGATGGGACCTGGTGAAATTGTTGTTGGTGCAGGCTCAAAGGGCAGAATGGATTCCTTCTGCACTGTAAGGATGCAATAATTCTATAAGATGTCACATTTGAGAAGATGGTTAAGTCCACACAGATTCACTGGGCTTGGGAATGCCAAGCGTATATCACAACAAGGGTTAATTAGACTGTGATCTCATAAAAAAGCAATTAAACTTTCAGAAACGCAGGTCGATTAGACCATCCACGCAATCGTCCAAAAGCGATTACTTTTGTGTAGTCTTACCTGGTTATTGAGAAAGAAGTGGCTTCACACTTTACAGTAATCCCTAAACTTGTGTTAGCTTGTTAGAAATTGCCGTTGTCCTGAACTCAGCCTTTCGGAAAGGCGGTGTCAAAATTGATCATCTCGCTTGGGTAATATATTGCCTATTTCCCGTTTAAAGCAGTAGAGGGTGACCCAGTGATGTCTGTTTGGTCATTTAAGTTCACTTTGCACAGGTCTTGAACATCTGGACTTCGGAGCCAGTCTTCTCTGTGGGGCTCTGTTGGGTTTGACTGGAGTAGGAAATATTCCAGCTCTAGTGTCATTTCCCAAAGCTTCCACAAGGGCTTAGTCATAGCAGCAGTGTCTTTATATGTGGTAACAATCAGTAAGCGAGGCTCCCAACCTGAGTGTGTGTTGAGGTAAAGGTCGAGGGTGTTTCTCACCTCACTTCATGGCCCATGCACAAGGGAAAGCAAAGGAACATTGCTGCCCAGAGTTCCCTCCACCTCCTGATGGTTATCCAGTGTGCTGCGGTGAAAAGCAAGATCATATACGTGCAAAGCAGGCCATTCAGCCCCTAAAGCCTGTTCCACCATTCAACAAGAATCATAGAATATCTACAGTGCAGGAGGAGGCCATTTGACCCCGAAGCCTGCGCCACCATTCAAGAAGAATCATAGGATTCCTACAGTGTAGGAGAAGGACATTCAGCCCATTGAGCCTGCACCAACAACCATCCCACCCAGGCCCTATCCCCTATATATTTATCCTGCTAATCGCCCTGACACTAAGGGGCAATTTAGCATGGTCAATCCACCTAACCTACACATCTTTGGAGTGTAGGAGGAAACTGGAGCACCCGGAGGAAACCCACGCAGACACAGGGAGAACGTGCAAATTTCACACAGTCACCCGAGGCCGGAATCGAACCCGGGTCCCTGGCACTGTGAGGCAGCGGTGCTAGCCATTGTGCCACCATGCCATTGTGCCAATCATGGCTGATCTGACTGTGGCCTCAACTCCACCTTCTTTCCTAACGCTACCCAAAGCCTTTGATGTCCCATGTCCATCAAGATTCCATCTAGCCTTAAAAATATTCAACGACCCTACCTCCACCACTCTCTGGGGATATGAACTACAAAGAATCACAACACTTGAGAGAAAAAAAAATCTCCTCATCTCTGTCTTCAATGTGAGACCCCTTATTTTTAAACTGTGAACCCTAGATCTATCTAGCCTCTTCCACAAGGGGAAACATCCTTTCTTCATCCACACTGTCAGGTTCCCTCAGGGTCTTTCTTACATGTTTCAATAAGATCACCTCTTATTCTGCTAAACTTCAGTGGATACAGGTCCATTCTGTGCAGCCCTTCCATGTGCTCCCTCAACCCAGGAATCCATCGAGTGAGCCTTATCTAATCTATGGGTGGTAAGGTCACGCAGGGGTTAGCACTGCTGCCTTTAGGGAAGGAAATCTGCTGTCCTTACCTGGTTTGGCCGACATGAGATGTGAGATCCACAGCAATGTGGTTGACTCTTGAAAGCCCTCTTGGAGGGCAATTAGGGATGGGTAATAAATGCTCGCCCAGCCAATGATGCACACTGTCCATGAATAAGTTTAATGTTTATTAAAACATGGTGGGCGAGATGGTGGCACAGTGGTTAGCACTGCTGCCTCACAACGCCAGGGACCCCGGGTTCGATTCTCGGCTTGGGTCACTGTCTGTGTGGAGTTTGCACATTCTTCCTGTGTCTGCATGGGTTTCCTCCGGGTGCTCCAGTTTTCTCCCACATTCTGAAAAACATGCTGTTTAGGTGCATTGACCCGAACAGGCGCCGGACTGTGGCAACTAGGGGAATTTCAGAGTAACTTCATTACAGTGTTAATGTAAACCTTACTTGTGACTAATAAATAAACTTTAACTTTATTTATTAGCGTCTCAAGTAGGCTGCAGTGAAGTTACTGTGAAAATCCCCTAGTCGCCACACTCCGGCGCCTGTTCGGAAACACTGAGAATTTAGCATGGCCAATGCACCTAACCAGCACGTCTTTCGGACTGTGGAAGGAAACCTGAGCACCCGAAGGAAACCCACGCAGACACGGGGAGAATGTGCAGACTTCACACAGTCAATGACCCAAGCCAGGAATTGAACACATGTCTCTGGCGCTGTGAGGCAGCAGTGCTAACCACTGTGCCACCGTGTTGCCCCGACAAGGCTAATGTCTGACAAATATACCCTTGGAAAGACATTCCTTGGCATCATTGCCCAGCAAAAGTCAATGTCTCCATGTGGGAATGGGGAACTTTCTCCATCATAACACAATGGCGCCACATCCCCCACTCTGTGCGCGACGGCCAAAGCTAGGGAATGACATCTTGCCTCCGCCATCCCCGAAGCTGCGACAGCTGCTGTTCCTCGGTCCTTGTGCAAAAGCGCTGGAGGTAAGAGTTTAAATTTGACAACAAATCACAATCCTAAACACTGACAGCTAATGGGCGGCTTATCTTGGATCAACGCCGTAAATTTTAATCAAACTTATTGCAGTGCAGATTATTCTTACTGTTGCTTTGAACTGTTCCACTGACCCTGGTCACAGATCAAGCTGATACTGCAACTCACAGGAGGTGAGATTCAATCCAGCCAGAACACAGAAGTAGCTTTATTAGTTGCAAATTGCATTTTCCGGATATTATCCATTTAGCTCACCACTTGAGCTCAATTGCTTGGGAGAAATTTGACAACAGCAATTTATTTCTTGAGATTTATTGGCGACCGCGTAAAAATGAATGGAAACCTCTAATTAAAATCATATTTTACATTACTTATATCAGAAATAAGTTTGATTTTCAAGACAGCGGCTTAGTGCACAGCCCTTCCAGGCCTCAATAACCCGCAAGTAGAAGTATGTGAGGTTATAGGATTATACGGGATACAGGTTGTCCTTAATCTGGTCCAAAGGTGATCATTGAAATTTAAGCACATTAGGTAACAATGCCGCATTGTGGCACTCAGCCTCAGAACTCTTTGACAACATTTTAACTAACACATGGCATTCAAAATCAAAATCAGGTTCGCATTGAAAATATGCAGCCCAATATCGTTATTTTAGAAAGTTAAAGTTTATTTATTAGTCACAAGTAAGGCTTACATTAACACTGCAATGAAGTTACTGTGAAATTCCCCTAGTCGCCACAGTCCGCCGCCCTTTCGGGTCAATGTACCTAACCAGCACGTCTTTCAGACTGTGGGAGGAAACCGGAGCACCCGGAGGAAACCCATGCAGACACGGGGAGAACGTGCAGACTCCACACAGACAGTGACCCAAGCCGGAAATCGAACCCAGGTCCTTGGCGCAGTGCTAACCACTGTGCCACCGTGCCACCCATAAATAAAAGAGTAAATAAAACCAAACAAAAAGCCTTAAGAAAAGAGTGTTCCAATTGGCATTTTGTCTCAGTTCGACTTGTTGGGTGTTCTGTGCTAAAGGAAGATGTAATCAAATTCATAGCTACTTTAACTAAAAAAGCACCTTATCTGTGAGCACACTCCCTCAAATCCACGTCAACATAATGTCTGCAAACCACACAGTCATCATTATTGTAACATGGCATTGAAATAGGAGACAGTTTCATAAGGATACAGCATGGCTGGGGGTCTCGGTTGGAATGTATCGGTTTTTACACAATAGCGTCTTCATGGCACGAAGGCGTTGAAGGTAAAAGGCCATCCTACTAAGGCAATAATTAGCCAAGTAGCCATGAGAGATGTGTGATCCTCAATTTACCAGCCAGCATCTTTGAACTGTACCTAGGGTTTGATTCATTTGCTGATATATCTAAATACAATCTTTGCAAAGCTGTAGGATTTAAGGGGCGATTCCCCCAGCCCACTGCGCTGCTCAGGTGGAGGCCATGTAGCGGGCTTCCTGCGGGGCACCATGGTCTCAGTGAGTCTGGCAGCTCCGCGCCAGAAATCAGATAAATTAGGCAAATGGGAATTTAAATGCAAATAGCGGGCCTGGGTAGAAGTGTCCAGACCTGCTGGCCTTCCCCCACCACCCCCTCCCCACCAGGAGTGGTTCACTCCAGCGGGGTTTACAATAGCTCCCCAATTGCGGGGAGCTGGCGGTCCGACCCGGCTGCAGTGAAGGGGGGCCATCGAAGCCCCCCAGGAGGTTGGGGATAAAAGGGGGGTTGCCCCTGGGCATTGCTAGCTTGGCAGTGAAAGCCTGGCCCCCTGACACTGCCCAAGGGGCACCTTGGCACTGCCCACCGGGCATCAGGCAGTGCCAAGTGGGCGGGGCCAGAGTGGGGACATGGCCTATGGGGGGGGGCAGGGCCTCTGGGGGGGGAATCGGTGAGGGTGGGGGTGGGGGTGTCCCGATGCCACTCTGCACTCGGGAGTAACAGGGGGAAGGAGGCCAGTGATTGGGTCTGGCCATTGGGGTGGTTGGGGGATTGGGGGGGTGGGGGGGGAGGGGGGTCGGCCTGCCAGGGGGGTCGGGACTGCAGAATGGCAGGGTGGTGTGGGGGTGTGTCAGGGCTGCCAGTGGGTGGGATGGGGTGGGGATCAAGAGATTGGGATTGCCGGGGAGGGGGGGGAGCAGGAGACTGAGGAGGGCCTGGGGTGGTGAGAGGGTGGTCAAGGCTAGCCTGGGCATGTCGTGGAGGGGGGGTGGAGGCCAGCAATTGGGGGGCTGGGGGCCGCATGGCCAGTGATGGGGAGTCGTGGGGCTGGCCAGTGATCGGGAAGCCGGCAGTGCGGGGCGACTGCACATGTGCCGATCTCCGTTCTGACAGATCGACACATGCGCAGTGGACCCCTCAGCGTTGTGCTGCCAACCTCTCCCCACCCTGGATCTTTAATGATATTCACGCTCGCGCGCACTGCAGTGTGGGACTGTGGGAGATTCATTATGAAAATCCCGCTGAAAAAACCAACGGGGTTTTGACACAAATTCGACACTTGGAATTTTTTTGGGAGAATCCCACCCCTAATGTTCAAGAGTCCCAGACTAGGATTGGCAGTGAAACACTCATGAAAGACTTTAATACAGTTTATTAAGAAGCAATGGATTCGTTCTGCTAAAGGGTCATCCAGACTTTAAACGTAGGGCGGGATTTTCCAGCCACGCTTGCCCCAAAATCGGAAAACCCTTCCTGAGGTCAATGGATCTTTGCCTGGTCTGCCCCCCGCCTGCTACAATTCCCGTGGCAGAATGGGAAAATTCCCCCTGTTAGCTCTATTTTCTCCACAGAAGCTTTCAGACCTGCTGAGATTTTCCAGCATTTTCTGTTTTTGTTTCCGATTCCAGCATTCACAGTAATTTGCTTCCCACTTGGTGGTTTAGATCATAGAATCCTAGAATCCCTACAGTGCAGAAGGAGGCCATTCAGCCCATCGAGTCTGCACTGACCTCAATCCCATCCAGGCCCTATCTCCGTAACCCTATGTATTTACCCTAGCTGGTCCACCTGACAATAAGGGGCAATTTAGCATGCCCAATCCACCTAACCAGGACATCTTTGGTGTGGGGGAGGAAACCGGAGCACCCGGAGGAAACCCACGCGGACACAGGGAGAATGTGCAGACTCCACACAGACAGTGACCCAAGTCAGGAATTGAACCTGGGTCCCTGGCGCTGTGAGGCAGCAGTGCTAACCACTGTGCCACTGTGCTGTTTAGATAAGATGCATTAGTTAAATAGCCAGGAGACGTGTACAACCTGTGACAATTGAGAGAGGTTGATTGGCCATGCTAAATTGACCCTAGTGTCAGGGAGATGAGGAGGGTAAATATGTGGGGTTACGGGAATAGGGCCTGGGTGGGATTGTGGTCGGTGCAGACTCGATGGGCCGAACGGCCTCCTTCTGCACTGTAGGGATTCTATGAACATCCCAGAGGTTGAGTGGATGGTTGGCACAGAGTGTCAGTAACATATGATGGCAACATTCTGCTCTCCATTGCCAAAGTGTTTGGAAACTCTTCCCTTGGCCTTCCTCCATCTTCCCTGGTCCACCTTCCATCTGAAGAAGATGGAAGGTGGACCAGGGAAGATGGAGGAAGGCCAAGGTTACTTTTTAGTTTGCCTAATGCTGAGGTCTATTTGCTGGACCTACCAGACGCTTGTACACTAAAAGAGGATACAAGGATCAGCCGATCGACTTAGGAATGTCAACATGGGAGTCTTGATCGGGAGACCTCGATATTTCTAGAGACTGGTAAGACTTTTTTCCAAAGAGAGAAAGAAAGCAGTTCCCCTGCCAATGCTGTGCCTACCAATTCCCATAAGAATTCCCGGCTTTTTCTATCAAGAATCAAAGGTTCTATTTCTTACAACACTTAGAATTCGACACAAGAGCCAGAATTCTCCCATCCCACCCCCCACTGGAATTTTAGCGGGCGGGTCACAGACAATGTGAAATCCCATTGACAGTCGGGCAGGAATTTCCGGCTTTTAGACCAGTGCACCTGGAGAATTCCACCCCACAATCGGCAGAGACATTTACTCATGCTCTAGAATGGAAGGATCATGTTTATGAATTAGGGTCAACTGACGACGACGTTCTCTTGTGCCAGTATCCAATTTGTGGCCTTCCCTCAAATGTTTAGTCTGTTGCCTCCAAGATCTGATGTGGAGTTGCTGGCGTTGGACTGGGGTGGGCACAGTAAGTAGTCTCACAACACCAGGTTAAAGTCCAACAGGTTTATTTGGTAGCACGAGCTTTCGGAGCGTTGCCCCTTCATCAGGTGACTCACCTGATGAAGGGGCAACGCTCCGAAAGCTCGTGCTACCAAATAAACCTGTTGGACTTTGACCTGGTGTTGCAAGACGACTCCAAGATCAAGAGGCCTCAGTAAGATTACAATATGAGAGGATAAGCTGGAGAAACCTTGATCGGTTTGTGTGGGTGCTCTTACCTCCTGCAAAATGGATTTGGTGTAAGTATATTTGGTGCATTCTTTCATGCGATTTGGTTGCCATTAGCAAGGCCCGTCATTTGTTGCCCATCCCTAGTTTGCCCTTGAGGTGGTGATCATGACTGTGCCCTGTAGGGCATGGACAACATATCATGTGAGTGACCATTTGTCTCTCCGTTGTGTTGACAGCTGGAAATTCAGTTATTTTCGTTAGCTTTGTAAGATCGTTCAACTTTTTTCTGGTGTTGCAAGTGTTTTATAATTCGATGGCTACCATTTACTGCCACTGCCTCCTCCATCCACCTCTCTGTTATTGGCAGTTTTGATTATTCATTCCCAGCTACCCTTGAATGACTGTAACGGTTTCAATCAGACAATTGAGGTGGGCCTGCTTGAATATGAACTCCCTCATTAAGGCCAAACTGATGGTCCAAGCAGGGAACCCGATGCTCTGCACTTAAACAAGAGTGTCGGTTCCTCTGGCACTCCGGATGCAGACTGCATACTCAGAGCACTCTGTATAGTGTAGTTGGATCTTGTAAATAAAGGAATTCTGGTGAAGGGATTTCCACCTCCGAGGATTTATTACAATGACCATCTTCTTTAGTTAGATTTTTCATGGAGCAAATTTAACCTCACAGTTTGAGAACAGTTGTTCTCTATTTTTCTTCTTTTGGACAGTTCAGCACCATTTGTGGCTTCTCAGCTATTTGAAGCAGCGCATGTCCATATACAGCAAGACCTGGACAACCTGAATGTTGTCCATTCAGGTTTTGGCCAATAAGTACAAAATAACATTCGTGCCACAAAAGTGCCAGACTATCTCCAACAAGAGAGAATCTACCCACTTCCCTTTAACATTCAATGGCTTTACCATCACTGAATCCACCCCACCCCCTGCCCCCACCCCCCAACTGTCAACATCCTGGGGGTTACCATTTTTTCTTATTCATTCGTGGGACATGGGCGTCGCTGGCTGGGCAGCATTTATTGCCCATCCCTAGTTACCCTTGTTCAGAGGGCAATTGAGAGTCAACCACACTGCTGTGGCTCTGGAGTTACATGTAGGCCAGACCGGGTAAGGATGGCAGGTTTCCTTCCCTGAAAGACATTAATGAACCAGATGGGTTTTTCCGACAAGCAACAATGGTTTCATGGTCATCAGTAGATTCTTAATTCCGGATATTTTCATTGACCAGAAACTGTACTAGACCAGCCATATACTGTGGCTACAAAAGCAGATAGGGTAGGAATTCGATGGAGAACACTCACCTCCTGAAATCCTCAAAGCCTGTCCACCATCTATAAGGCATGAGTCAGGAGTGTGATGGGGGTACTCTCCATTTGCCTGGATGAGTGCAGCTCTGACAATACTCAAGAAGCTCGACACCATCCAAAACAAAGCTGCCCGCTTGATTGGCACCCCATTTCACCACCTTCAATAGTTACTCTCACCAACACTGAATGCACAGCAGCAGCAGTGTGTACCATCTACAAGATGCACTGCAGCAACTCAAGGCTCCCTCGACAGCACCTTCCAAACCCTTGACATCTACCACCTAGGAAGACAAGGGTAGAAGATGAATGGGAACACCATGCCAGTTCCCCTCTAAGCCAGACAGCATCCAGGCTTAGAATTCTGTCACCATTCTTCCTTCAGTGTCGCTGGGTAAAAATCTTGGAACTCCCTCCCTAACAGCACTGTGGGTGTACCTGCATCACATGGACTACAGTGGTTCAAGTAGGCAGCTCACCACCACCTTCTCAAGGGCAACTAGGGATGGACAACAAATGTTGACCTTGGCAACGATGCTCATGAAATAATTTTTTAAAATGGTTCTTGGAACAGTTGTATGCCATTAAAGCCTGCAAGCATATTCCACCATTCAGTTGGGTCATACCTGATCTTAAGTTGAAACATGGTTCGATACCTTTCAATACCCTGATCCAACAAAAATCAGTTTTAGAACATAGAACATAGAACACTACAGCGCAGTACAGGCCCTTCGGCCCTCGATGTTGCGCCGACCAGTGGTACCAATCTATAGCCCCTCTAATCTACACTATTCCAATATCATCCATACGTTTATCCAATAACCACTTGAACGCTCTCAAAGTTGACGAGTCCACCACTGCTGCAGGCAGGGCATTTCACGCCCTTACTACTCTCTGAGTAGTTCTGTTTAATTTCAACTGACCTACCTTCAAGTCGAATTCTGGGGCAGAAGAGTGTGAGGCTCCTTGGGAGACTGTCACATAACAATGGGATTAGTATGGTGTTAAAGTCAGGGTTACTATCAAATGAGGTTTACAAAATGAGTTCTGAAGAAGATTTTATGGGACGGCACGGTGGCACAGTGGTTAGCACTGCTGCCTCACAGCGATAGGGATCCGGGTTCGATTCCTGGCTTGGGTCATTGTCTGTGTGGAGTTTGCACATTTTCCCCGTGGCTGCGTCAGTTTCCTCCGGGTGCTCTGGTTTCCCCCCACAGTCCAAAGATGTGCGGGTTAGGTGCATTGGCCCCTTAGTATCAGGGGGACTCGCTAGGTTAATGCATGGGGACAGGGTCTGGGTAGGATTGTGGTCAGTGCAGACTTGAAGGGTTGAATGGCCTCTTTCTGCACTGTAGGGATTCTATGTTCTATGAAGAATCATATAGGACTCAAAACATTAACTTTGCTTCTCTCTCCACAGATGCTGCCAGTTTTTCCAGGTGTTTCTGTTTTTACTTCCAATCTCCAGCATCCACAGTATTTTGCTTTCATTTACAAAATGGGTGGCACAGTGATTAGCACTGCTGCCACAGCACCAGGGATCCAGCTTCGATTCACAGCTTGGGTCACTATCTGTGCGGAGTTTGCACGTACTCCTCGTGACTGCGTGGGTTTCCCCCAGGTTCTCTGGTTTCCTCCCACAGTCCGAAAGACGAGCTGATTAGGTGCATTGGCCATGCTAAATTCTCCCTCAATGTACCTGAGCAGAGTGTGGAGACTAGGAGATTTTCACAGTAACTTCATTGAAGTGTCAATGTAAGCCTACCTGCGATGCTAATAAATAATTGAAATGCTCAGTAAGTCCCTTAAAGCCCTTGCACTTTTTATAAGTTGTTCACCTAAGAGAATTGCTGTCAGGAAACTGGTGCTGCTCCAAATGTTTTGAGAGTGTGGATACTCACAACCACATCCTCAAACGTGTGAGGTTATTGGTCAAGCGCAGTTGTCACGTAGACATGTGGGAGCAAGCTCGCATAGAGCTCTGTCTGAATCTTGGGCACTTAAGCTGTCGGCAGGCAGTTTTACCATCACAGCCTAACTGAAACAAATCCTGTAGCTACTGACCTTAAACAACATAAACGTTTAACGTCAGACATTCACCATGTTCAGCTACAGCCAAATTGCAGCTTCTAACAGTGTCGAAATGTTGAGGTGCATTGGATAATGTTAAAATAAATCGGTTGAGAAATTCTTCAGGACTAATGATGCTTTGTGGGCATTACCTTGCCAGAATTGTAGCAGAAATACTGTGCCATTGTATCTTGAAGGGTAACAGAACAATTGTGGCACAGTGATAAGCACTGCTGCCCGGCGTCAGGGAGCCAGGTTCAATTCCGGCTTTGGGTGATTGTCTGTGTAGTGCTTGCACATTCTCCCCGTGTCTGCATGGGTTTCCTCCGGGTGGTCCAGTTTGCTCCCACAGTCCAACGATGTATAGGTTAGGTGGTTTGGCCATGCTAAATTGCCTCTTAGTGTCCAAAGATGCGCATGCTGGGTGGATTGGCCATGCTAAACTGCCCCTTAGTGTCCAAAGATATGTAGGTTAGGTGGATTGGCTGTGTGAAATTGCGCCTTAGCGTCCAAAGATGTGCTGGTTAGGTGGATTGGCTTTGCTAAATTGCTCTTTAGTGTCCAGAGATGTACAGGTTAGATACATTGGCCATGCTAAGTTGCCCCTTAGTGTCCAAACGTGTGCAGGTTAGGGGGATTAGCCAGGTAAATACATTGGGTTATGGGAAAGGGCCTTGTTAGGATGCTCTGTTGGAGAGTCAGTGCAGACTCGATGGGCTGAATGGCTTCCTTCTGTACTGGAGGGATTCTGTTCTATGAATTGCAATTTTTTCTTCTCAATCAACAGTCAGATTCTCCCTTTTGACAGGTATTTTTTTCACAGGGGGCAAGGTGATTTTACCAAGATAATGGGAGCACTGAAACATTATTCTGGCTTCACATTTACTGTGTTTTACTTTTGTTTGTTCTCCATTTATGGTTTGATGCATTCAAGCTTAATGATCAGTATGATCCCAACTCTTGTGTTCTCAGATAACCAGAGATTCTCAAACGTGGCAGGGATTCCACAGGTTCAGATAATATCCTACTGCATTTTCCAGAGGGAGAGACGAATAAGTGACTTTATCGATGGGGTGAGGTGACATAAGGCCCATGTGGAGCGTATAGACTGACGTAGTTGGGCAGAATGGCCTGCTTGGGTGATGTAAGCATCAGGTATGTAAGACTTAATACATCGAACCAGCCCTGAATGACTGGGGCAGTAGAGGGAGCTCTTCTGAGGTTGGGCCTAAGGCACCTTATTGAGCAGGGTAAAAGAGTGCTGCACTCCAGAAGAGGAATTTTAACTCCCGCACGTGAAGCTAACATCAACTAGCTCGCCATGGGAAGAAAATTCAGAAATGACACTGCAAAGTTAACCATGATTAATTGCTTCCTTTTTCCTCTCATCCCTTTCCCCAGACAATTTTGTTCCACATTCTCCTTTCTCGAAGATGCTGATTCAATATTGATATTACCACATGATTGCCAAGTAGCCCGCCGGACATTTGTCCAGGGTGCCATTCATCTTACGCTTGCATGCTCCATCCTTGTGACCTCCAGCAGGCCAAGGCTGGAGACATCACGAGACACCACAGCCTAGGAATGCTCCTCCAAGTTGCCTTCGACATGTACCTAAATCACTCCCAGGTTATTGTCATATTTGCAAAAACTGCTCACTGTCCCAGAATGCAAGGATAAACCCTTGCTACTTGTCTCTACTGAAAACCATCTCCTTAGATCCATCTCCCCTGTCCCATCTATCCTCAACTCCAACATTAAGTGTGAGGAACTCAAGGACTTCTTTGTCACTAACAATGGAACAATTTGATAAACTGTCTCTGCCAATCATTCCCTTCCATTAGCTCAAACTTCCTTTCTTACTCCTCCGTGCCCTAACCCTGAACTGATATCTTTCTCTAGTTTCTGTCCTTTCTCCCTGCCATTCCCTCTCTCAAGCTTATCTTGTGCATGGGACACACATCCTGTCCCCTCAATCCTAATCCCACTAAACTGCCAATCACCCAACTTCCCCTCCTGGCCTCCATGTTAGCCAATATTGTTAATGGCTTGCTCTTTTCTGATGTTGGCCCCATGTCCTTTACATTGACCATCCTCCGCACCCCCTCCCGCCACCCCCCCCACCCTCCCTGTGCACCCCCCGCCCTCCATGCACCCTCCCCACCCTCCTTGTGCCCCCCCCCACCCTCCCTGCACCCCCTCAGTCCTCTTATAATACAATCCTTGACCCCTGACAAACTAACACTCATCGCCAATTACCCATGCTAAATTGCCCCTTGGTGTCCAAAGGTGTGCAGGTGTGAGGTGATACAAGGCCCATGTGGAGCATATAGATTGACATAGTTGGGCAGAATGGCCTGCTTGGGTGACGTAAGCATCAGGTATGTAAGACTTAGCACATCGAACCAGCCCCGAATGAGTGGGGCAGTAGAGGGAGCTCTTCTGAGGTTGGGCCGAAGGCACCTTATTGAGCAGGGTAAAAGAGCTGCTCTTTTTTAGGTGGATTGGCCATGTTAAATTGCCCCATAGTGTCCCAAGGTATGTAGGTTAGATGGCTTAGCATGGTAAATGCGCAGAATTATGGGGATAGGGTAAGGCGGGGTGCTGTGGGTCTGAGCAAGATGCTATTTAGGAGAGTCGGTGCAGGCATGATGGGCCAAATGGCCTCCTTCTGCACTGTAAGAATTCTATGATTCTATGGATATACAGCAAGCACAGAAAGAGGCCTTTCAGCCCAACCATTCCAAGCTGGTGCTTATGCTCCACTCAAGCCTCCATCTTTCCTCATCTAAATCTACCTTCATGACCCTCTGTTCCCTTTGCCCTGATATACTAGCCCAGCTTCCCCTCAAACATTCTTCATTTCAACCACTTGATGTAGTGGCAAGTTCCACATTCTTACCATTCTGTGGGTAAAGAGGTTCCTTCGCAGTTCCCTGACGGTTTTCTTGGTGATTACCTGACATTGATAGTCGTGAGTTTGTCCTTCCCCGTATCCACTCTATCAAAACTTTTTCATCATTTTAAAGACCTGCATTGGGTCGGTCCCTCAGCCTTCTTTTACCAAGAGAAAAATGCTCCAGCACGTCGATCCTTTCCTTATGTTTAAGCAACACATATTTCCGCTGTCATCCTGGTAAATCTTCTCCGCACCCTCTCCAGTGCCTCTATATCCTTTTTATAATGTGGTGGCCTGAACTGAATTAAGCATTGTAAGTGTGGTCTAATCATGGCTCAATGCAGGTTTAGCATAACTCCCCTGCTTTTCAATTTAATCCCTTCATAAATAAAGCCTAGTGACTGGTTTGATTTCTTTTATTGGCCTCGTTAACCTGTGATTTCACTTTTAGTGATTGATATATTTGTTTGCCGCAATCCCTCCGATTCTCTAGCCCACCTAGATTCGCAAGCAATTCCTAGCAATAAGTGACCTCCCTACTCTTCCGACCATAATGCCCTACCTTGCATTTATCTATGTTGAACTTCCTTCCTCAATTTTTGGCCCGTTCTGCAAACATACAAATGTCCTCCTGTGATTTGTTGCAGCCCCCCTCAATACTGAGTATCTTACCCCAATTTACTCTTAACCGCACATTTAGAAATTGCGTGGGATTCTAGGATTCTCCACGCTTGTTTCCTGGCAGCGGGAGGGGGTGCGCCATTGGCTAGCGGCAGGATCTTCTGGTCCCACCGCTGTCAACGGGATTTCCACTGAATCCACCCCATGCCGCCGGGAAACCCATGGGGGCAAGTAGGCTTACATTAACAGGCAATGAAATTACTGTGAAAATCCCCGAGTCGCCACACTCCGGCGCCTGTTCGGGTACACTGAGGGAGAATTTAGCACGGCCAATGTACCTAAAAAGTACATCTTTCGGACTGTGGGAGGACACCAGAGCACCTGGAGGAAGCCCATGCAGACACGGGGAGAATGTGCAGACTCCACACAGTGTGAATCCGGGTCCCTGGCGCTGTGAGGCATCAGCGCGAACCACTGTGCCACTGTGACGCCCTTGAGTGCCTTGGGTTTCATTTCCAAGCAAGCGAAAAAGGGGAAAAAGCAAAGCATAAAGCGATTCTCCTGAGCATTTGTGGAAGTCAGATCTACAAACTTATTCACATTCTTACATACCCGAGTGCGCCCAACTCCACATCATCATTCAGTAATCTAGTGGATCTCTGGTGGAGCAGTGAGACACTCCAACAGTCAGTGCCGTCACAAAGAAATGTCTTCAAACCTGTTGGGACCAAAGTACCTGATCGGCCTGTTAGCAGCATAACTGATGTCTCTGTGGAAGCTAGTAGTAATGAACTTTCTGTGGCATAAGAGGTGCCCATTATTGCCGTTTCTCGTCATCTCAATCTGGTGGAAGCATCTCAAACTACAGAATTATGCTGCTAAATGTCAGAGAAACCCTCTCAAAAACTAGATTTATAATTGTCAGAATTCTGTATATTTAGAATGTAGGACCATGATGGAGGGTTTAGGTGGATTGGCCATGCTAAATTGCCACTTAGTGTCGGGGGGACTAGCTAGGGTAAATGCATGGGGTTATGGGGATAGGGGCCTGAGTGAGATTGTGGTCAGGGCATCCTTGATGGGCTGAAAGGCCTCCTTCTGCATTGTAGGGATTCTATGATATGGTGATCGAACTTTAAGAGCAATCTCATCGAGAATGGGTCACATGGTCTGAACAACCAATAAAGGCCTAGAGCAGAGAATCCTTAGTTGTTCTTTGTTTTCATTCATTTGTGGGACATGAGCGTCGCTGGCTGGCCAGCATTTATTGCCCATCCTTAGTTGCCCCAAGACAGTTGAGAGTCAAACACATTGCTGTGGCTCTGGAGTCACATGTAGGCCAGACCGGGTAAGGACAGCAGATTTCCTTCCCTAAAGGGCAGGAGATACATGGGAAAATCACCACCTGAAAGTAATCCTTCAAGCCACTCACCGTCCTGACTTGGAAATATATCGCCGTTCCTTCGCAGTTGCTGGGTCAAAATCCTGGAATTCCCTCCGTAACGGCATTGTGGGTCAACCCACAGCACGTGGACTGCAGCGATACGAGAAGGCAGCTCACCATCACCTTCTCAAGGGATGGGCAATAAATGCTGGCCAGCCAGCGACGCCCATGTCCCATGAATGAATTTTTTAAAGTGCATTGGTGAACCAGATGGGTTTTTCCGACAATGGTTCCATGATCATCAGGGGATTCGTAATTCCAGATATTTTTTATTGAATTCAACTTCCACCATCTGCCATGGTGGGATTCGAACACAGATCCCCAGAACAGTTTCTGGATTAATAGTCTAGCAATAATACCTCTAGGCCATCGCCTCTCCTGTCCACTGCCTGTTAGCTGCAACCATGCAATTCATGAATAAAGTTCTTTTGTTCTACTAAAGAAGCCTTTGGAGGCATGTCTTTACAGAACCTTTGTTTATTTTGCTCCTCCCATTCCGAGGGGAACTGAAATGAGCTTTAGCATCCCGACCATCACCGAGACTCAGGTCAGGCCAGAGAACTTAGCAAAGGCACTTTGCCTGGTATTTAGTAATGGCCCTACAAACTTCAAGAATGGCACAGGGGCTGCCCGTCACTTTAGACAGCCCCATGCATCTCTTGGGCCTGAATTTGCACCAACGCAGAAGTGCTTTAAAATGCAGCTTCATTGAATCAGGAGCAACTTCCAGCGACCAGGCCTCTGAAATAAGACTAGTGGGCTTTAGATATTTGAGGAAAATGAATAAAACTCTTCCAAAAAGAAGAGATGGAAATCCCTCCTCAAAGAAGAGTTTTTGTTTATATTGCAAAATTAAAACCTGTAATTAGGTCCCATTTGGAGAAACAATGTACATAGTCCCACAGCATTGACAGGTAATCCTTTTCTAACCACATGGAGCTGTCAATCAACTTGTGAGATTACAAGCCCCTTCACTGTGATCCTGATCGGTTGTGAAAACAGTCCCGCAGCACTAATCCTATAATGATAACCCACAGGTTTATGTTAACAAGCATCTGTTGAAATTGCATGCACTGGATTTTATTTTCAACTGAGAGACAAAGAGCGGGATTTTATGAGTTTTTTCAAGAGGTCAGGTACCCTATCGGAGAGGTCATGTACTCCTTTGGAGAGGTCAGAGATGGATGACAGTAAGTGATAATGTGTGTAAAAGCTGGATTAGCTCTGCAGAACTGTCAAGCTGTCAAGTCATTTAAATCCTCTGCCCTTTAAAGTTTGGAAAAATCTTTCACCGGAATTCTACTGCCGTCGTGGAATTGAAGCAGGCGCGGGGCTGGACAACGGAAATGTCTGTTGACCTTGGGCGGAAATTTCCAGTCTCGCTTAAGCGAGGCCATAAAATCCAGCTCTTTGTCTCTCAGTTGAAAAAAAAATCAGTGCATGCAATTTCAATAGATGCTTGTTAACATAAACCTGTGGGTTATCATTATAGGATTAGTGCTGCGTGACTGGTTTCACAACTGATCAGGATCACAGTGAAGGGGCTTGTAATCTCACAAGTTGATTGACAGCTCCATGTAGTTAGAAAAGGATTACATGTCGATGCTGTGGGACTATGTACGTTGTTGCTCAAAATGGGACCTAATTACAGGTTTTAATTTTGCAATATGAACAAAAACTCCTCTTGGAGGAGGGATTTCCATTTCTTCTTTCCATCTCTTCTTTTCTGAAGAATACAGTGATAATTTTGCCTCCAGGACGTGTTATGTAATGGGTGATAATTAATCAACCACTCATTACATATTTCTCATTGACTTGATTGGAAATAAAAGTTCGGGAGGGAATTATAACCAAAGGCTGATTTGATAGTGGTCATTTTATACCATCACAAAATGTCAAATTGTCTCTCACTATCTCTGTCATTCAAGTACAATTCCAGAATTGGTGGCCACCTCCTCACCCCTCTGGCTTATTCCACCTTGAAGACATTATACATTGGAGGTTGATCCTGTCCCCATCTGATGTCCACACATGCACACACCTAGTCAAGGTTACAATATAGCATACAGGGTTACAATATGGCGTGTGTGATTGGAACCCATTGTGATGGGCCCCCTCATCGGCCCAGGGATCTTGAACCAAATTGCTGACACTGAAGCTGATAGTAGTTACCGCAGAATAAATCATGAATTGGACTGGGGATTGTCCTTGTTTAGAGTTGTAGACCAATATAGCACGGAAACAGGCCCTTCGGCCCAACCGGTCCATGGTGCCCTCCCAGCTAGTCCCAATTGCCCGCATTTGGCCTATATCCCCCTAATCCTTTCCCATCCATGCACTTATCCAAATGCTTTTTAAATGTTGCTTTGTACTTGCCTCAACCACTTTCTCTGGTAGCTCATTTCACACACGCACCACTCTCTGCGTGAAGAAGTTGCCCCTCAGGTCCCTTTTAAATCTTTCTCCTCTCATCTTAAACCTATGCCCTCTAGTTTTCAATTCCCCTTCCCTGGGAAAAAGGCGATGTGAATTCATCCTATCTATGCCCCTCATGATTTTATAGACCTCAGGAAGATCACCCCTCATTCTCCTACGTTCCAAGGAATAAAGTCCTAGCCTGGCCAACCTCTCCCTATCACTCAGGCCCACTAGTCCTGACAACATCCTCATCAATCTTATTTGCACTCTTTCCAGATTATCAATGTCTTTCCTAACCCAGGGTGGCCATGCATCAGACAAGAAAATATTACTTCTGAGGCACTGAGAAGATTTTGTGTTGACTACATTTACATGTTTAGAATGTAGAGTCACCATCAAACATTGAAATCATCAATAGTGGGGATTAAATTGTAAAACTGTTGATAATACCATAAACTGCCATCTCAACGTCCAATGATACCATCACCAAAATTCCATTTCCTTACACCTCACTCCAATGCCTCCCATAGAGAGTTATACCATTATTAGCCGAGGGTTTTTTCACCTTTTATTGTCTCTCCCAGGAGTTTAAATGGCTGCTCGGGTGAGGGTGTGAGTTGTTGGGGTGGAGGGATGGAGGGGCCAGACTAAGGAAGGAGGCTATTCCATCCATTGAGTCTGCAGCGACTCTCCAAAACAGACCAGGCCCACTCCCTGCCCTATCCCCGTGACCCCACATATTTACCGAGCTAATCTCCCTGACCTACTCATCTTGGGACACTAAGGGACAATTTACCATGGAAAACTTACCTAAACTACACATCTTTGGACACTAAGGGGCAACTTAACATGGCCAATCCACCTAACCTACACATGTTTGGACACTAAGGGGCAAATTAGCATGGCCAATCCACCTAACCTGCACATCTTTGAACACTAAGGCAATTTAGCATGGCCAATCCACCTAACCTGCACATCTTTGAACACTAAGGCAATTTAGCATGGCCAATCCACCGAACCTGCATATCTTTGGACAATAAGGGGCAAATTAGCATGACCAATCTATCTACCTGCACATCTTTGGACATTAAGGGACAATTTAGCATGGCCAATCCATCTAACCTATGCATGTTTGGACACTAAAGGACAATTTAGCATGGCCAGTCCCCCTAACCTGCACTTCTTTGGACACTAAGGGCAATTTAACATGGCCAATCCCCCTGACCTGCACATCTTGGGACACTAAGGGGCAACTTAGCATGGCTAATCCACCTAACCTGCACACCTTTGAAGTGTGGGAGGAAACCAGAGCACCCGGAGGAAACACATGCAACATGGGGAGAAGGGGCAAACTCCACACAGACTGTCACCCGAGAAATTGAACCTGGGTCCCTGGCACTGTGAGGCAGCATTGCTAACCATTGTGCCACTGTGCCGACCTTAAAAATGCTCTTAAAAAGCTTCTGTAATAAATTAGATTTTAGTGATTTAAGAATAAATATCACATTTACATGCTTTATGTTAAGTGGGTTGAATCTATCTTTTTAACAGATGGACAGTGTGAGACTGGGCTCATTCGGATGCCAAACCTGGTAGCAACAAGATGAACCAAGCAAAGGAATCTCGAGTACAGCAGATGAATGTCGCCTTTTTCTGCCGACAAGCATTGAGAGCTTTTGCAAAGAGTCCCGGCCAAGCTGTTATTGAATAGATGTTAGTTTTGGGTTTCCGAAGACCACACACAGTATAATACTGGATATGATGCATGATGTGTACAATAACCTCTCAATACCCTTTCACCCAGCAGCTGGGCCAAGAGGACATTGTGCTTGGGTTTTTTGACCAACAACTTGCAGGTCAACAACCCTTCTCCGAGTTGGAAGTTTCCATGTTTAATCCAAATGGGCCCTGATTTCTAATCAAAAGGGAATAGCTTCCGTCTTTGTTGTTCCCTCCAGCGAGCTAATTGTCCTTTCTCCTTCAGCTTGCAGGCAGCGATCTCTGCTTGTTCCACTGGAGGAAAACAGATAAGGGTGCCACCAATCACTGACAACTCCCCCATCAGAAAGATGTAACCAAGACAAGACGGTGCCAAGGGTTGAGGGCAGCTCAGCAACCGCGATGGTCGAAATAACGCGGGGGGGCGAAACTCTCGTGGCGCGCTCTTACCTGCTGTTTGCGTCCCGCTGCAGTAAGGTCGGACAATCTGGGCGCCCAGCCAAATCTCCGTTCACTGCAGCGGGATGGGAAAATCCCATCGGTGCGAACGGTGGTAAGATTCCGGTCCCGAGAGCTGGCTTCAAATCCGCGTGGGAATAAAAAGGGAATATGTTGCAAACCAACTCAGCAGGTCAAGCAACACTTTCAGGGAGAGAACACAAGCTAATGTTTCAAATTAGGGCGGTACGGTGGCACAGTGGTTAGCACTGCTGCCTCACAGCACCAGGGACTTGGGTTCGATTCCTGGCTCGGGTCACTGTCTGTGTGGAGTTTGCACACTCTCCCCGTGGGTTTCCTCTGGGTGCTCCGGTTTCCTCCCACAGTCCGAAGATGTGTGGGTTAGGTTGATTGGCCATGCTAAATTGCCTTTAGTTTTCCAGAATGCGTAGGTTCGAGGGATTAGCGGGGTAAATATATGGGTTGATGGGGATAGGGCCTGGGTGGGATTGTTGTCAGTGCAGATTCGATGGGCCGAATGGCCTCCTTCTGCACTGTAGGGATTCTGTGAAATCGATGATCTCTCGTAGAATCACCTACAGTGCCGAAGGAGGCCATTTGGCCCATCGGGTTTGCACCGACAACATTCCCACCAAGGCCCTATCCCTGTAACTCCACGTATTTACCCTCCTAGTTCCCCTGACACTAAGGGGCAATATAGCACAGCCAATCAACCTAAACCCGCACACCTTTGGACTGTGGGAGGAAGCCGGAGCACCCGGAGGAAACCCACGCAGACATGGGGAGAACATGCAATCTCCACACAGACAGTAACCTGAGGCAGGAATTGAACCCGGGTCCCTGGTGCTGTGAGGCAGCAGTGCTAACCACTGTGCCACCATGCTGCCCAAGTGCTGCAGATGAACAGACTTTAAGCAGCTGTGGAGTGCGATGAAAGAGTGAAGGAGCAGAGAAGAAACAGGAAGGAAGGATCTGAGATAGTTCACCTCCCTGGTCCCAGGTTTCTTGTCCAAGTTATCCCAGTCCCACACTGTTCCACTGCTAAATACGAAGATAAATAATATAAAGCATCCCAGCAAAAGATATGTATATGTATTTAAATCGGCAAAATCAAACTTATTTCTTAAGTTTTTAAGGGTATCTACTTCAAACACATATCAGCAATTCTGTTCTTGGTGTAATTTAGCTGAGGAAGTAATATTTAAGGATTAATGTTGGAGTGAACTTCTAGATGAGTGCTCCTAAAGCACCTAAAGTTCTGAAGAAGAGTCGTACGGACTTGAAATGTTGGCTGAAAGTTTCCTGCTGTTTCCGCCAGGATCTTCCAGTTCCACTGCCAACCCCTGAACCCTGCTCTCCCCCTACCTCAGGCTCCCCAGCAGTGGAGGGTGCGAACAACTGAAAAACCTGTTGACAGCGGCGGGACTGGAAGATCCCGCTGTCGGAAATTGGTGGGTCACCTTTTTCCGCCGCAAAACATGCCGCAGCGGCGGTGTAAGGGTGATCGTCCCGATGTGAGTGTGATGATTTTGCTTATGGGTCCCGCATGCAACAAAGCTGGGGTGGGCTTGATGGGCTGAATGGCCTCCTTCATTGCTGAATTGGACTCAAGAGAGCCGTGGTATCTTTTGCCCTGGGAGGGCAGACTGGGTCTGGGTTTAATACAACATTGGAAAGTTTAGCACTCCTTCATTGCTGTTGCAGGGGCATAAGTAAGTTGAAGATAGCCCTGGGCATTCCCTTTTCTTCCCCTCCCTACAAGTGCTGCCAGACCTGCTGAATATTTCCCAGCATCCTCTGCATTTGTTTACTCTTAAATCACCATCGTTCATGTTCCATTTCTATCATCACCTTGATTTTAAAATCCTCATCTTTGCTTTCAAATATCCATGAAGTTTTAAAGTTTAAGTTAATTTATTGATAAAATAACTTAAACTTTAAAACTTCATGGCTATGTCTACTGTGAACCATATTCAAATCCATGTCCAGGAGGTGGCATGATGGCACAGTGGTTGGCACTGCTGCCTCACAGTGCCAGGGACCCGGCTCGGGTCTCTGTCTGTGCGGAGTCTGCACATTCTTCCCGTGTCTGCGTGGGTTTCCTCCGGGTGCTCCGGTTTCCTCCCACAATCAGAAGGATGCCCTGGTTAGGGGCATTGGTTGTGCTAAATTCTCCCTCAGTGTATCCCAAGAGGCGCCGGAGTGTAGCGACGAGGGGATTTTCACAGTAACTTCATTGTAGTGTTAATGTAAGCCTACTTGTCGCCGTGGGTTTCCCATTGGCATGGGATGGATTGAATGAAAATCCCATTGACAGCAGTGGGGCCGGAAGATCCTGCCGCTGGCCAATGGCGCACTCCCTCCCGCAGTTGTAAAACTGTAGGGGATTTTCACAGTAACTTCATTGCAGTGTTAATGTAAACCTACCTGTGATACTAATAAATAAACTTTAACTTTAACTTTACTGGGTTAGGAACACAGGAACATAGGATCAGGAGTAGGCCATTCAGCCCCTCCTAACCCACTCCGCCATTCAATAAGATCATGGCTGTCTCCAAAATGAGATTAAGGTTGTTTGCCCCAATTAAAAAGCATTTTTGTAAAAAGCGTGGGATTGGCAATCCATCGTCCCTCTGTTAAATTGGCTTCTTGATGTGGACATGAAGTTTTCTTAAACTGATTGCCTTTTTCTTTCTCCTGGTGGTGCACTAAGTCAGACTTTCCATCTATATCCGTGGCTAGTAATTCCCGGAACAGGTCGCTAGTCTGTCGCTAAGGTCTTATAGCTTGAGGAGACGCCTCTCCACATCAAGCGTGGATGTCCAGGAGTCTCTCCCACTCTTAGTGCCGGTCAGTTGGCATGTGGGAAGGATTTGCAGGTTGATGCTTATAATAACTCCAGGAGTCGGCTTTGAAGAAACCGTGCTTTTATTTCACAAAATGAAAATAAACAATAACCCCAAGCCTGTGGTGAACACAACAGGTCCCAACTGGGACTAAAAGATTAATGGACCCTCTCAGGGTCTTGCTTTATATAGAGCTCAGTATAGGAGCTCCACCTGAATGGCTAATTACCAATCCCTAGGGGGGCTCGTATTCAACGAGGCCAACTGGGGGAGTCAATTAGTGATTTCCCATGCAGATCATGGGGGTTATCACCAGACTCAACCTGTTTGACCACGTGATGTATGCATCTTCCTTGGCCATCAAGCTCTGGGGTGGGACTCGAACCTGGAGCTTCTGGCTCAGAGGCAGGGTTGCTACCCACTGCGCCACATGACCGCCAGAGCTGATTGCATATGAACAAATTACTGTCAAGCGTGACAGAGATGCAAGTGGTGGAAATTAATGTATAAAATGACGTAATCATTATCAGTTCACGACAATGCACCCATCCATGTTGTTACACCAGGAGTACCATAGAAACCCTACAGTGCAGAAAGAGGCCATTCAGCCCATCGAGTCTGCACCAACCACAATCCCACCCAGGCCCTATCCCCATATCCTTACATATTTTACCCGCTAATCCCTCTAACCTACACATCTCAGGACACTAAGGGGCAATTTTTTTAGCATGGCCAATCAACCTAACCCGCACATCTTTGGACTGAATCTTAAGTGAATCTTAACAACCAGCTTGGATTCAAAAATAAGTGTCACGTAATACGCTTAACCCCTTAGGTTCTTGCCCGAGGCCACACAATAATCATGCAAAATGCTGCCTCTAAAGGGAGGGTAATTTCTGGCATACTGAGAAAGAAGGACCTTCATTTCTAAAACACCTCGACTGAGCTCAGGATGTGCCAAAGAGCTTCTGCAAACAATTCATTAATTTTGAAATTTACAAGTGCTGTAGTTGTACCTACACCAGATGGACTGCAGGGTTCAAGAAGGCAGCTCACCATGATTTGATCAAGGGCAGCTGGGGGTGGGCAACAAATGCTGGCCTAGCCAGCGATGCCAACGTCCCGCGAAAGGTTGCACTTAAAGATAAAAGGTCACCATTGTAATGTAGGCCACATGGTAGCCAATTTGTGCACAGTAAGATCCCACAAATGGCATGAGAAGAATGTCCAAGTAATCGGCTTTATTTGGCTGATGGATAAACATTGGCCAGGACAGTGGGCAGAACTCCTTTGTTCTTTTTCGTGTAGACTTCCTGGCGTGTACGTGAAGAATTTTGCTTCTGGGTTCCGCGTCCAACAAAGCTGGGATGGGCTGAATGGCCTCCTTCATTGCTGAATGTGGCTCTCGAGAGCCATGGTATCTTTTGCCCTGAGAGGGCAGACGGGGCATGGGTTTAACACATCACCGAAAAGTTTAGCACTCCTTTATTGTTTCAGGGGCATAAGTGAGTCGAGGGGACCTTTCCCCCTGTATGCTGGCAGTCTCCATCCTCTGCAATGGGCCTTGGACCCACTGCCTTCTGACTCAGACTCTGCGGCACGGTGGCACAGGGGTTAGCACTGCTGCCTCGCAGCTTCAGGGACCCGGGTTCAATTCCAGCCTCAGGCCACTGTGTGTGTGGAGTTTGCACGTTCTCCCTGTGTCTGCGTGGGTTTCCTCCAGGTGCTCTGGTTTCCTCCCACAGTCCAAAGATGTGCAGGTTAGGTGGATTGCCCCTTAGTGCCGGGGGATTAGCAGGGTAAATATATGGGGTCAAGGGGATAGGGCCTGGGTGAGATTGTCGCCGGCACAGGCTCGATGGGCTGAATGGCCTCCTTCTGCACTGTAGGGGTTCTATAGATAGCTAGGTTCTTGGTCAATAAGGGTATCAGGGGTTATGGGGACAAGGCAGGAGAATGGGGATGAGATAAATATCAGCCATGATTGAATGGCTGAGCAGACTCAATGGGCCGAGTGGCCTAATTCTGCTCCTATGTCATATGGTCTTATGGTCTATGATTCTACGTTGACCCACTGAGCCAAGGCTGACATCCATGTTAGCTTTTACAGCTCCCACTCTTTGAAGCGAGATGCCTAACTTAGCAAGTGTGAAACGGGCTGGAACCAAAACAAGTCAACAAAAGCCGAACCAAAGTCACAGCAGAAAGCAATTAAAGAGAGGCATTCATATTACTGACATGCACTTTCATTCCTGATTTCCTGCTACTGCAGAGTAAGGTCCCAAGGATAAAGAGCAGAGGTTAATGGCGTGTGTACACAAGAGATACAAAAGTAAAATTAACCCCCCACTGCAAAAGTGGATGGTGCAAGGAACAATTTTGTTCAACAATTTGCCTTCCATTAGCTGGCTCATTTATCTTGAATGCTGTGTGAGTGAAGAGGGCTGCCTTTTCTCTCTCTCTCTTTCCATCTTTTACTGAACATAGAGTGAGGGAGGAAGTGTGATAAGCTGGTTCACTGTGTTCCCATCAACCCAGTTTAGCCAGGACTGCTGATTTGATTTATTATTGTCACATGTATTGGAATAAAGTGAAAAGTATTGTTTATTGCACACTAAACAGATAAAGCATACGATTCATTGAGTACAGTAAGTAGTCACACAACAACAGGTTAAAGTCCAACAGGTTTATTTGGTAGCACAAGCTTTCGGAGCGCTGCTCCTTCCTCAGGTGAGTGCGACTCACCTGAGGAAGGAGCAGCGCTCCGAAAGCTCGTGCTACCAAATAAACCTGTTGGACTTTAATCTGGTGTTGTGAGACTACTTACTGTGTCTACCCCAGTCCAACGCTGGCAACTCTACATCATATTCATAGAGTACATAGAGGAGAAGGAAAGGGCAGGGTGCAGAATATAGTGTTACAGTCATAGCTAGGGTGTAGAGAAAGATCAACTTAATGCGAGGTAGGTCCATTCAAAAGTCTGATGGCAGCAGGGAAGAAGCTGTTCTTGAGTTGGTTGGTAAATTATCTCAGACTTTTGTATCTTTTTCCTGACGGAAGAAAGTGAAAGAGAGAATGTCCGGGGTGCATGTCTGCTGGCTGCTTTTCCAAGGCAGCTGGGAGTGTAGACGGAGTCAATGGATGGGAGGCTGGTTTGCGTGATGGATTAGGCTGCATTCACGACCCTTTGTAGTTTCTTGCGGTCTTGGACAGAGCAGGAGCCTTACCAAGCTGTGATACAATCAGAAAGGGTGCTTTCTATGGTGCATCTGTAAAAGTTGGTGAGAGTCGTAGCTGACATGTCGAATTTTCTTAGCCTCCTGAGAAAGTAGAGGTGTTGGTGGACTGGGTGGGAAAACACCCATTTTGCATCTGCGGCTGCTGGGTTTGCGAGAACAACATTAGCAGCTGAACCCTTCTCATTCATGTGACTGTGGGCCCGATTTCAATGCTGTGTAAGTGAATGGGCTTTGAGTGAGTTGAAAGTAGCACTGTTTCTGCACACAATACAGAAACAAGTCTGGGTGATATGGCATCACCCTTGGTTTGAACTGAAGCCGAGAGATCCACAATCAGCTTCTGTATTTTCCCTTCAGTAAACAGAACATTTGGGCTGAATTCTATCTTTTTTCTTTGTATTGATGCCCAGAGTTTATATATTACATCAAATCTAGTTTCGAAATAGACCATTCCCCAACTGGTCTTTGCCAACGGTAGCACAGTGGTTAGCACTGCTGCCTCACAGCTCCAGGGATCCAGGTTCGATTCCCGGCTTGTCTGTGTGGAGTTTGCATGTTCTCCCCGTGTCTGCATGGGTTTCCTCCGGGTGCTCCGGTTTCCTCCCACAGTCCAAAGATGTGCAGTTTAGGTAGATTGGTCATGGTAAGTTGCCCCTTAATTTGTTTGTACGTGTATATGTATCTGTGTGTGCGTGTGTGTATGCACAAGCGTGTGTGTGTGTATATGCGTGCATGTGTGTGTGTCTGTATGTGAATGTGTGCGTGTGTGTATGTGCCAGCGTGTGTGCGTGCATGTGAGCGTGCGTATGCGTGTGTGCATGTGCGTGTATGTGTACATACATGTTTGTGTGTGTGTATGTGTTATAGTCTGTGTGCGAGTGTGTGTGTATGCGTGTGTGCATGTGTGTGTGCGAGTGTGCGTGTGTGCGTGCGCGAGTGTGCGTGTGTGTGCGCGAGCGTGTGTGTGTGTGTGTGCGCACGTGCGTGTGTTCGCGCATGCATGTGTGTGTGCGTGTGTGTGTGTGTGTGCGAGTGTGCGTGCGTGTGTGTGCGAGTGTGCGTGTGTGTGTGCGCGCGCGCGCGTGTGTGTGTGTGTGCGCGCGTGCGTGTGAGCGTGCGTGTGTGTGTGTGCGTGTGTGTGTGTGCGAGTGTGCGTGTATGTGTGTGAGTGTGTGCATGTGCCCTGTGTTGGACAGGCACCCCATCCTGAGTTTCTCCCGCCCAGGTTAGCAGGTTAGCACCCAGGTTAGGCTCCGGCTCCCTGCGACCCTGAATTGGACCAAACGAGTAATTGAAATTGAAGTGCAGTTTTAACTGTAAGTTATAGATTCACACCCACAGCTCCACATCTGGTCAGTGCCTGATCTCATCTGCACAGTTATGGGCAGGGCGGGTTCTGTGTTTAAGTGGATCCCCTACTTGAGGGGGAACACTGTGCCAAGTTGCACAACTCCTATATCCTGATATATTTTTTTCCAATGTTACTAAGTTGACAAGTAACCAGTGATTAGTTGCAGAAGAGCCTGGGACAGCTAACAGCAAAGAATTGGGGAGGGGAGAAGGTTTGACAAAGAAACGCAATCAGGAATAGGGTAACTGAGACACAGGGAGAGAGTAATAGCTAATCAGGGACCTGTGCCACATGGACTGCAGCGGTTCAAGAAGGCAGCTCATCACGACCTTCTGAATGGTAATTAGGGATGGGCAATAAATATGCTGGTCTAGCCAGTGATGCCCAATGCCCAGAGAAAGACAAAGATAAGGCAGGCAATAGCAGGGCAATAAAAAGAGACAGGAAGAGAACACCAGAAGGATGCAGGGCAACTGTAAGAGTCAAAGGAAACAGACCGAGAAAAGGAGTTAACAGCAATATAGGAATAATTTTTATTTCCTTTTATTTATTAATGTCGGAAGTAGGCTTACATTAACACTGCAATGAGATTACTGTGAAAATCCCCTTGTAGCCACACTCCAGCGCCTGTTCAGGTACACTGAGGGAGAATTTAGTATGGCCAATCCACCTAACCAGCACATCTTTCAGATTGTGGGAGGAAATTGATTCTGATTTGATTTGATTTATTATTGTCACATGTATTAGTATACAGTGAAAAGTATTGTTTCTTGCATGCTATACAGACCATTCATAGAGAAGGAAAGGAGAGAGTGCAGAATGTAGTGTTACAGAATGTAGTGTAGGGTGTGAGGTAGGTCCATTCAAAAGTCTGATGGCAGCAGGGAAGAAGCTGTTCTTGAGTCAGTTGGTACCTGACCTCAGACTTTTGTATCTTTTTCCTGACAGAAGAAGGTGGAAGAGAGAATGTCCGAGGGTGCGTGGGATCCTTGATTATGCTGGCTGCTTTGCCGAGGCAGCAGGAAGTGTAGACAGAGTCAATGGATGGGAGGCTGGTTTGCATGATGGACTGGGTTTCATTCACGATCCTTTGTAGTTTCTTGCAGTCTTGGGCAGAGCAGGAGCCATACCAAACTGTGATACAACCAGAAAGGATGCTTTCTATGGTGCATCTGTAGAAGTTGGTGAGGGTTGTGGTTGACATGCCAAATTTCCTTAATCTCCTTAGAAAGAAGAGGCATTGGTGGGTTTTCTTAACTATAGTGTCTGTTTGGACGGATCAGGACAAGTTGTTGGTGGAATGGACACCAAAAAGACACACTGACTGGCTTTTCTATGACACCGGGATGATGGTCATCTTCTTGAAGTATGTAGGGGCCTCAGATTGGTGTAAAGAGAGGCTGAAGATGTCTGTGAATACCCCCGCCAGCCGATCTGCACAGGATCCGAGTGCTCGTCCGGGTACCCCATCCGAGCCAGTCGCTTTCCGTGAGTTGACTTTTGAGAAAGCTACTCTGACATCGGCAATGGTGATCTTGGATATAAGTTCGTCTGAGGCTCCTGGGAAGGAGGGTGTGCTCTTACTGAGCTCTTTCTCAAAATGGGCATAGAATGCATTGAGCTCATCAGGGAGGGGTGCGTAGGAGCTGGTGATTTTACATGCCTTCATCTTGTAGCCTGCTATGTGTTGCAGACCTTGCCATACTCGGCGGGAGTCCATGTGGCTGGCCTGGGTCTCTAGTTTAGCCCGGTACTGTCTTTTGGCATCTTTGGTGATCTCTGTAGATCATATCTGGCTTTCTTGTATAGATCAGGGTCGCGTGACTTGAAGGCCTCAGACCTGGACTTCAGCAAGCAGTGGATATCCATCTTCATCCATGGTTTCCGGTTGGGAAACACGCGGGTTTGCTTCTTTGGCACACCCGGAGCACCCGGAGGAAACCCACGTAGACACGGGGAGAATGTGCAGACTCTGCACCTCCAGTGACCCAATACCAGAATCAAACCCAGCTCCCTGGTGCTGTGAGGCAGCAGTGCTGATCACTGTGCCGCCGTGAGAGAGAAACAGTGTTAAAGTGGCTAAGCTTCCGAGAAAGGAAGATGGAGTTTGCTTTTTCCACCACAGGAAATGCCACTTAAGGTTCACGTTTATTTATTTTTTTCTGTGGAGAAATTAGTAAAACCAGGAATTTCAACCATTGTGGGGCAATCAGAGAGAAAGGAGAGTGTAAACTAAAGATAGTAAGTCGTAATAATGCCTTTGGGGGAAAAAAACTGATTAGCCAAGATAAATATCTAAATATGGTTATACATTCCAAGTTGATGTAACCTGTTTTTCCATATCACAAAACAGACTCTCACCAACTTTTACAGATGCACCACAGAAAGCATCCTTTCTGGTTGTATCGCAGCTTGGTACGGCTCCTGCTCTAAGACTGCAAGGAAGTACAAAGTGTTGTGAACATAGTCCATCACACAAACCAGCCTCCCATCCATCAACCCCATATGTACTTCTCACTGCCTCGGAAAAGCAGCCAGCATAACCCCAAGCACTCTGGACACTCTCTCTTCCATCATCTTCCGTCAGGAAAAAGATACAAAATCTGAGGACATGTACCAACCGACTCAAGAACAGCTTCTTCCCTGCTGCTGTCATCAGACTTTTGAATGGACTCACCTCGTATTAAGTTGATCTTTCTCTACACCCTAGCTATGACTATAACATTCTGCACTCTCTCCTTTCCTTCTCTATGAACGGTATGCTTTGTCTGTACAGTGCGCAATAAACAAAACTTTACACTGGGTCCCAACACATCTGACAATAACAAATCAAATAAAAGCAAAAGGGTAAATCAATACACGGCCATGACTAAGTTTATTTATTAGTGTGACAAGTAGGCTTACGTTAACACTGCAATGAAGTTACTGTGAAAATCCCCTAGTCGCCACACTCCAGCGCCTGTTCGGATACACTAAGGGGCAATTTAGCATGGCCAATCCACCTAATTGATTATGAGGGTTTGGCATCTGATCCTTGCTATAGAGAGAGCACAGCGAAGGTTTACCAGGCTGATTCCTGGGATGGCAGGCCTGTCATATGAGGAGAGACTAAGTCGGTTAGGATTTTATTCACTGGAGTTTAGAAGAGTGAGAGGGGATCTCATAGAAATTTATAAAATTCTAACAGGGTTAGACAGGATAGAGTCAGAAAGAATGTTCCTGATGGTGGGATAGTCCAGAACTAGAGGTCATAGTTTGAGAATAAAAAGTTTTATTTATTAGTCACAACGAAGGCTTACATTAATACTGCAATGAAGTTACTGTGAAATTCCCCTAGTCGCCACAGTCTGGGTCAATGTACCTATGATGTGGAGATGCCAGCGTTGGACTGGGGTAAACACAGTAAGAAGTCTAACAACACCAGGTTAAAGTACAACAGGTCCTGTTAGACTTTAACCTGGTGTTGTTAGACTTCTTTCAATGTACCTAACCAGCATCTCTTTCAGAATATGGGAAGAAACCGGAGCACCCGGAGCAAACCCACACAGACATGGGGCGAATGTGCAAACTCCAAACCGGGAATTGAACCCAGGTCCCTGGAGCTGTGAAGCAGCAGTGCGAACCACTGTGCTACCGTGCCACCCATGAGGATTGAGGTGAGGAGAAATTTCTTCACCGAGTGAATCTGTGTCATTCACTACCACGGAAAGTAGTTGAGGCCAAAGTTTGTGTGATTTCATGAAGAAATTAGATATAGCTCTTGGGACTAAAGGGATAAAGGGATATGGGGGGGAAAGGGGGGGATCAGGATATTGAATTCGATGATCAGCCATGACCGAAATGAATGATGGAGCAGGCTGCAAGGGCCGAATGGCCTACCACTGCTTCTAGTTTCTATGTTTCTATGTTTCTATCCTTGCTCAACGTGCTTGACTGGTTAAGTCTGGGTGCTGACTCAGAGCAAAGTAAACATTCACCCCAGAAGCTGCTGGAAGCTGAGTTGGAAGCAGACAGTTTGTGATTACCAAGACATTTTAAAGCACTATCAGTAAACGCTGTTGTACACTCGTGTCAGCTCTGCGATGCTCTGAGGAAAATCAAATCCATAAAATAGACAAGAACCATCACCTTCAATTTCTCTCCAAGCCACGCACCAACCTGGGTTCATTACTGTTGGGCCCAAATCCTGGAATTTCCGATCGAACGTCACCACATGGGTAGCAGTGGTGCATGAGGAAAGCCCCACTACCAACCTCCCCAGGGATGAGGGGTGGTGTGAGGGACAATAAATACCAGCCTGGCCAGCGATGCCCATAACTTGCAAACACCATTCCTCAAAATACACTTTTTGTTCTGTAATTTCCTGATTATGCGTGCTGCAAATCCTCTCCGGAAAATGGCCACTCCTTCAGTGCTTGGCGATGTGGGGTGGGAAAACGGGGAATGCTTTGTACACGGAGGGCGGGCTAGATCCCTTCAACCAAGCTTTGCATCCACAGGAGGGAAACCTGGAGTGAGTGGAACCCTCGGCTCCTTTAGAACACCACCTGGTGGCTGGTTATGTCATGGCATGAATGTTTCGGAGGGAAGTCATGATGTGGAGTTGCCAGCGTTGGACTGGGGTAAGCACAGTAAGTAGTCTCACACCAGGTTAAAGTCCAATATGTTTATTTGGTAGCACGAGCTTTCGGAGCGTTACCTCTTCATCAGGTGAGTCGGAGGGAAGTAATCTTGGCAGCAGAGGGTGTGCCATTGGGAAAAGAAGGGAGGGAAAAAGAGGGCAAGTACGGAGGGCAAAAGAGATGCAAATGAGAATGAGTTACTGCTGCCCTTCTAAGTTTTACTTCGCATTCGCTTTGAAGAATCATAGAATCCCGACAGTGCAGAAGGAGGCCATTTGGCCCATCGAGTCTGCATCGAACCACACAGATTCTATTCCCACAACCCCACACATTTACCCTGATAATCCCCCTGACACTAAGGGGTAATTTAGCATGGCCTAACCCGCACATCTTTCAGACTGTGGGAGGACACCAGAGCACGCGGAGGGAACCCACAGAGACACGGGGGAGAACGTGCAAACTTCACACAGTGACGCGAGGCCGGAATTGAACCCAGGTCCCTGGTGTTCTGAGGCAGCAATGCTAACCACTGTGCCACCGTGCCACCCAGGATGCACTGGACTCCGACAGTACCTTTTTTAAAGCCACAGTCCGTACTTTCCATGGTATAATAACTCTAGGAGTCGGCTATAAAGGAACGGTGCTTTATTACACAAAATGAAGTAAAGCAAAACCACAAGCCTGTGGTGAATACAACACATCCCAATCGAAACAATGCAATAATGGACCCGCTCAGGGGCCTGCTTTATACAGGGCTCGGTATACGTGCTCCACCTGGTTGGCTAATTACCAATCCCCAGAGAGCTTGTATTCAATGAGTCCAACAGGGGAGTTAATCAGTGATTTCCCCATGCAAGTCCTGGGTGTTATCACAAGTAGCCTAGTGGAAGGTGTGAGAGGAGGCATCGGATGGGGATAGAGTCAAGGTCCACTGCATCAACTTTCCACACAATACCAGTTAGTCCATGCTGGATCATCCAACTGGAAGAACCATAATGCTCCCCGCCCCCCGCCCCATTATAGCCTCCAGTTGTTCCTCAACTACATCCAGATGTTTAACTTCCCATTCTCTGCACTGGTCATTATTCCAACTGTCAATGGCTCTATGAGGGTGATTGTAATTTTTGTTGGCGAGTAAAGAATGGACAGGAGTGAATTGGCTGCACATTTAACAACTCGTCCATTATTTTTCTTCCACTGATTTCAATTAAATTGAAAATTAAACAATGTGTTAAACAGGGTGCCAGGGAGGAGGAAAAATTCACGATCAGTCATTTTCCGCCTTTGATACCGGTCCTGAAACTACCTTCGACATGTCGGAGTCTGTCCTCTAACCGTACACCCACAATTTTAACAAATTCATGGGTTCGCTTTTTGATTTGATTTGTTATTGTCACATGTATTAACATACAGTGAAAAGTATTGTTTATTGAGTGCTATACAGACAAAGCATACCATTCATAGAGAAGGAAACGAGAGAGTGCAGAATGTAGTGTTACAGTCCTAGCTAGGGTGCAGAGAGAGATCAACTTAATGAGAGTACCATTCAAAAGTCTGACAGCAGCAGAGAAGGAGCTGTTCTTGAGTCGGTTGGTACGTGACCTCAGACTTTTGTATCTTTTTCCCGACAGTAGAAGATGGAAGAGAGAATGTCCGGGGCGTGTGGGGTCATTGGTTATGCTGGCTGCTTTGCTGAGGCAAGGGGAAGTGAAGACAGAGTCAATGGATGGGAGGCTGGTTTGCGTGTTGGACTGGGCTTCATTCATGACCTTTTGTAGCTTTTTGCGGTCTTGGGCAGAGAAGGAGCCATCCCAAGCTGTGATACAACCAGAAAGAAATAAAGAATGCTTTTATCGAAACCCTTGACAATCTCAAACTGCGCAACAGGGGGACCTCAGACACTCCCATGGTGGGATAGGAAGCCCAGTTTGCTCCAATTTTCCCTCATGAACAAACTCATGATGTTGAACGTTAACCTTGTGGTTCGTCTCTGCTACACTTCACTGGTGAGCAAAATTAAGTGCATTATCCTTGGTGTGGTCATGACCTTTTCACTTACATGCTTCCCCTTTGACTATGTTCAACATCCCATTGAGTTTGATGGCTGATGCTCTTCAATCATAGAATCCCTACAGTACAGAAGGAGGCCATTCAGTCCATCGAACCTGCACAGACCACAATCCCACCCTGACCTAATCCCTGTACCCCTAGGTATTCACTCTGTTGATCCCCCTGAAACTAACGGACAATTTAGCATGGCCAATCCACCTAACCTGCACATGTGCACCTGGGGGAAACCTATGTATGGCCTATTTCCCTAACCTACGTATATTTGGACACTAAGGGGCAATTTAGCATGGCAAAATCACTTAACCTTCGTGTTGGGTGGCACGGTGGCACAGTGGTTAGCACTGCTGCCTCACAGCGCCAGAGTCCCGGGTTCAATCTCCGACTTGGGTCACTGTCTGTGTGGAGTTTTAACGTTCTCCCCGTGTTTGCGTGGGTTTCCTCCGGGTGCTCTAGTTTCCTCCCACAGTCAGAAAGACATGCAGGTTAGGTGCATTGGCCATGCTAAATTCGCCCTCAGTGTACCCGAACAGGCACCGGAGTGTGGCGACTCGGGGATTTTCACAGTAACTTCATTGCAGTGTTAATGTAAGCCTTACTTGTAACAATAATAAATAAACTTTAAACTATGACTGTAAGAGGAAACCAGAGTACCTGGAGAAAACCCATGCAGACACGGGGAGAACATGCAAACTCCGCACAGACATGGTCACCCAAGCCGGAATCAAACCTGGGTCCCCAGCACTTTGAGACAGCTGTCCCGATATCCTCAGCTGGGGTGGAGGCAGCCCGCTGACTCGTTGGCCCATTTGTCTTCAATGACTTTGGTGTTTGCCCTCCGGAGAGGCAAGGCCTGGAGGGCCCAGCTTCCTTTGGCTGACCCCCTGTGGGACTCCCTTTGGTGATAGAGAGCGAGATTGAACGGGGTCACGGACAGAGTGAATTCGGGAAGATCTGGACCGCCTTTGAGATTCCTGAGTGAATGATCCAGGGGTGGCCAGCTGCTGCTTCCTGCTTCCTTAGATGCCGCTGTGCCACCCTCAGCCAGTGTCTCCATTCCCCATGGTTTAACCTACACCCTGGCAGCTTTGAGCATTCTAGCCCCACACGTGACACCCTTGTCAATTTAGATGTCACGGTGCTCATGCCATAATTCCCATCATGTCTCATCATTGAAACCACTTGTCAATATTTGGGACCTGCACATGAACCAGCTGTGCCAGGTAATGGAGATACGACCAATCACAACCCCACACAGCAAGTTTCACTCTGTATTTGAGAAGGGGAGGGAGTGGAAGTAAAAGTGGACAAGTCATGGTGAATGGACAATCCAACGGTTGAGGGGGTCGGGACTTTAATGTGGCAACTTAGATCTTTCATGGGCGGCATGGTGGCGCAGTGGTTAGCACTGCTGCCTCACAGTGCCAGAGACCCGAGTTTGATTCCCGGCTTGGGTCACTGTCTGTCCGGAGTCTGCACGTTCTCCCCGTGTCTACGTGGGTTCCCTCCGGGTGCTCTGATTTCCTCTCACAGTCCAAAGATGTGCGGGTTAGGTGGACTGGCCATGCTAAATTGCCCCTTAGCGTCGGGGGACTACCAGGGTAAACAAGTGGGGTTATGGAGATCTGGCCTGGGTGGGATTGAGATCGGTGCAGACTCGATGGGCAGAATGGCCTCTTTCTGCTTTATAGGGATTCTATGATGATTCCCATTTTCGCTAGTTCCAAACTCGGAGCCACAGTGTTTAATTTATTAGTGTCACAAGTAAGCGGACATTAACACTGCAATGAAGTTACTGTGAAAATCCCCTAGTCGCCACACTCCAGCTCCTGTTCCGGTACACTGAGGGAGAATTTAGCACGGCCAATGCACCTAACCAGCACATCTTTCGGACTGTGGGAGGAAACCGGAGCACCCGGAGAAACCCGGGGAGAACGTGCAGACTCCACACAGACAGACAGTGACCCAAGCCGGGAATCGAACCCTGGTCCCCGCTGCTGTGAGGCAGCAGCGCTAACCACTGTGCCACCGTGCCGCCCCATTTAACCCATTAACCCAGTGGTTTTCTGAGGGAAGTTACCCTCCTCGAAGAAATAGAACGTTTAAAAAGGGATAAATCAGATTAAAAATAAAGCTTACCTCTGAATCAGAGGTAAAAGAATTGCGGCACCAAGCAAGAAAGATCAAAGTACCCACATCAAACAGCTAACCCTTTAAAAGGGAAAAGTTAGAATCAAACCAGTCTCTTTTTTCAAACCTGGGATAGTGTTCTTCCAAAAAAAAATTATTGCCTACCAAATTCACCCTCCTCAGGGAGAGAGGAAAGAGAGTAAATATTCAAGTCACAGAAGGGGGAGAAAAATATATTCAGAGAGTCCACTATCCCTGCAAAGCGGTCCCAGTTTGTTTGACCTGATTGAACTTGTTTGCCAGAGTGTGCAAGCTGAGGTTTCCTTCATTGAAATGTTTAGCAAGGATTAGGTAGGAATTGTGTGTTTTCGCGGCAAATGTTTTTTTGACAGCAGGATTGCTTCATTGCACTTATTATGCAGCCGATTTCAAAAGTATTTTTTTAAAAAAAACTTGTGAAGTGGCTGCATACCCAGCAGGCTGACAAAAGCAGCCATTCCTTGTAGGAGAACAGAGAGCGAGAGAAGAGAGAGAGAAGAAATTAGCCTAAAGTCTTCTTTCATGTTTTGAGCATCAACAAAGAAAACGTGGTGGGATATCAAACAACTGCCCTTGGCAGACGGCTTCTCACTTTCTACTTTCAAAGCGATGCCAGGAACGGGTAAAAGTGAAGCCATCCATAAATAATTGACAAAAGAAAAACACACCGTTAATTAAGAAGGGCAATCTCTTACAAGTGGTTTTTGAGTATTAAAATCACGTCGGTGTAACAATTAGTAGGAAGCTGGGTGGCTGGCGATTGTTCACACATGCAGGAGGAGGAACGATAATGACAGGGGAGAGGTATGCACAATGCACGGGGTAGGGGTGGAGAAATTTGTCTTGGCACAGGGTTGCAAGTTATGCATTGATAAGGAGCCAGGTATGCGAGACAATTCACACCTTTTGACTCCTTTATGAATCAAAATTTGTCCCTCGGATCAGGTAAGCTGCATTTCAAACATTGCATGGAGCCAGGAAAATCCCAGGAAAGGAACATCCATTCAGGAGTTATCAAAGGGAGCGCTATCTCTGCATTTCAAAGACAGAGGTCATGCAGAGGGCTAAAAATCTGCTTCTATACATATATATAGATGTTCATTAAAAAAATGTTTCTGCTCAATGGCAAAGCCAGTGTAAATACTGGAACATTTAAACATTTAAATGGTAATTTTAAAAACATGCAGGGTTCCAATTCCAAATTCTTGCTCGATATTTAAGCTATGCTGGTTAGGTGGATTGGCCATGTTAAATTGTTCCTGAGAGCCCGATTTTCCTATCACGTTGCACCCGTTTTCGGGCGCGAAAACTTGGTAGAATCGGGCGTGAGGCGAGTAGCATGATCCGCACCCGCCTCCCCGCCGGTTCCCCCTTTACCAAGGCCCGAAAATGGCCACGATCGGGACCGTGCCCGAAACGGGCGTGAGGGCCATTTGAATGCATTTGTATGCATTTAAATTGACATAATTGGGCTGCAATCCTTACCGGCACTTCCCCCTTTACCGCCACGTTCGCCCGTCCAGATTCGGCACGAAACACACATGCTCTACAAAAGTCTTATTCGGGCGCTCCAGCTAGTGAGGAGGTAAGTACCAAGCGTCCGACGGCTCTCTGCTTGAGATCGATAGGGGGGTTGTGGGGGAGGGGGTGAAGGTGGGTCCGACATCTCTCTACTTGTGATCAGTGAGGGGGAAGGGGGATCTGCTGCCACTGTGCCTGAGATCGATTGGGGGTAGGGGGGAGGAGCCTTCAATCGATCTGGGTGACGGAGGGGTGGGGGGATAAGGGGGTCAGTAATGTTGTGGGGGTGGAGTAATGTCCATGGGGGCTGGGGGGGAGGCATTATCTGGCCCGGGAGCGATGTGGTTGGGGAGCCGCATTCTATCATTTTTTTTCTGCGCATGCGCAGTTGGAGGCTCTGATTGGAGCTGCAGGATTTCAGGTGCATTAAGCCCCGCCCACAGGCCTCTACAGCGCATTTGAGAATTGCTGATATTTTTTCAGTAAGAAGTTTAACAACACCAGGTTAAAGTCTAACAGGTTTATTTGGTAGTTGGACTTTAACCTGGTGTTGTTAAACTTCTTACTGTGGTTACCCCAGTCCAACGCCGGCATCTCCACATCATGACATTTTTTCAGGCAGAGTGCGTATGGGGGCACCTGAGAACAGGTCTAAAAGTCAGATCTGAAACACTCCCAGTTTCAAGTCCGCCCAACACTTGGAATCAAAATGGTAAAATAGCACCCCCAGTATCTCAAGATGTGCAGGTTAGGTGGATTGGTCATGCTAAATTGCCCCTTAGTGTCCCAAGATGTGCAGTTCAGGTGGATTGGCCATGCTGAATGCCCTTTTAGTGGCTCAAGATGTGCACTTTAGGTGGATTGGCCATACTAAATTGCCCCTTAGTGTCCCAAGATGTTCCCTTACATTAACACCGCAGCACCTGGAGAAGCGCTCTGAAAGCTCGTGGTTCCAAATAAACCTGTTGGACATTAACCTGGTGATGTGAGACTTCTTAGTGGGATAGAACGTCTGGTTAATATGCATTGCAACAATGGGAAGAATGTGATTGTTTGATATCTTGAATGTCTGAATCCCTTGAAGAGATTAATGCTTTGAAATCCCTCCCTACTATTGATCGAAGCATTCCAACATTGAAAAACAAATGCATTTTAAGTCTTTTGTTTATATTTTCTTTTGGGAAGGTGTGGGAGCCATAATCTTCATATCACTGGCAATCTCCTTAAAGCTTTAAAGTTTATTTTATTAGTGTCAAAAGTAGTCTTATTTTAACACTGCAACAAAGTTAATGTGAAAATCCCCTAGTCGCCACACTCAGCTGCCTGTTCAGGTACACTGAGAGAGAATTTAGCATGGCCAATCCAACAAACCAGCACGTCTTTCGGACTGCGGGAGGAAACCGGAGCACCCGGAGGAAACCTACGCAGACACGGGGAGAACATGCAGATTCCACATACTGACCCAAGCCGGGAATCGAACCCGGGTCCCTGGTGCTGTGAGACAACAGTGCTAACCTCTGTGCCACCATACTGCTCCAGGAGCATTGCAAAAGTCAAACTTCAACAGGTGTGAAGGCAAGTGGTTTGGTACGGTGACGAACAGAGGGAACCAGGAGAGCATAAATAAGATGTTGCATAGGAAGTGGTTTGAAGTTGGCTGTTGTATTCCAAAAGGGAACATATACAATTGGAAGATTGTAAATAGACGAGGCAAGATAGTATAAGCTTACTTCAGTAGCTCTGAAGGGACAAAAGGGGTTTGATCAATTCTGAGAAAAGGGAACTTCGAACAGATTGTAGAAAATAATCGAGGGTGAGATCAAAGGGGGAAAATAGATATATGAAAACATTGTGGATGGTAACTGGTAAGATATTAAAGAAGAAATGTGGACAGAGCCAGACCTGTGAGAACCAGTTTGCTGTCACCCCCAGAAAACCCTGGAGTAGCAAGGTATTGTGCGGTTAAGTTATTGGAATTTTATCATCAGAAAATCTATAAGGAGCGTTGCCATCATTAGAGGGATTTCACTCTGAGTTTATCTTAAGACAAGATCTTTTTGGAAATGTTTAAAAAGTACTGTTAACTATCCAAAGGTGTCCTTTTATTTCAAGCAGTATTTATTTTCTTTATTGTAATGTTTAACTTTAATGTAACATAATACACAAATTGCAAAACCGTTCTGGCAGCTGTTTCACACTTTCCTTTGAGATTTGGGCAGCTTGGCACTTACCATCTGCCATACCCATAACAAAATCATTCCAGGCCATTGACTGCTTTTCAGTGCTAAAATATAAAGCAGGAAGTTGATGTTAGTTGCAATCTTCACATCTTTCAAAACAATGTTTCTAACTCCCATTCGTATGATTACCTTTAAGAAGGAGAATGGCGTATGTAATGTTCAATTGTTCAACTGCTCTGTGTTTGATTATGTGAGTTTGTTTACTATTGATGCTTACTATGCTTGATTGCTTAAGCCTGGATGTGGACTCAGAGAAAAATAAAGTTGTGGGAAGAGCTGGAAGCTGCAGCTGTAACATGGAGCAGACATCTTCAAGCATTGTATAAAACACTGTAAGTAAAGTTCCTACACACATAAAAACAAGTGTCATTGCTGCATAGTTCCAAGGGCAGCACGGTGGCACAGGGGTTAGCACCGCTGCCTCACAGTGCCAGGGACCCGGGTTCGATTCCTGGCTTGGGTCACTCTCTGTGCGGAGTCTGCACATTCTCCCCGTGTCAGCGTGGGTTTCCTCCCACAGTCTGAAAGACATGCTGATTAGGGGCATTGGCCATGCTAACTTCTCCCTCAGTGTACCCGAATAGGTGCCGGAGTGTGGCGACTCGGGAATTTCACAGTAACTTCATTGCAGTGTTAATGTAAGCCTACTTGTGACGCTAATAAATAAACTTAAGATATTAAATGTACAATAATGTACATTAGGCCATTGGAGGCTATTTCAAATTTCTATTCTGCCTGCGTGATAATAAAGCAGCTGAAGAGGATTATCCTCAGGTAGTCCAGTGGATTGTCTGCCATGAAATGGTTCTGAATTAGAGGAACTTGAACCTTTAAAAAAAATTTAATGAATGCTGGCTAGCATCGCTGGCTGGCCAGCATTTATTGCCCATCCCTACTAGGGCAGTTAAGAATCAACCACATCGCTGTGGCTCTGGAGTCACATGTAGACCAGACTGGATAAGGACGGCAGATTTCCTTTCCTAAAGGACATTAGTGAACCAGATGGGTCTTCCCGACAATTGACAATGGTTTTCATGGTCATCAGTAGATTCTTAATTCCAGATATTTTTTATTTCATTGAATTCAAATTATTTTATTTATTCAATTTATTTTATTGAATTCAAATTTCACCACCTACTGTGGCGGGATTCGAACCCGGGTCCCCAAAACATTAGCTGAGTTTCTGGGTTAATAGTCTAGCAATAATACCAGTAGGCCATCGCTCCCATATTTGGATTGACCAACCTTCATTGCGTCCGCGTTTTTTCCCTTTGTTAGCACAGAAATACGTTTACTTATCTTGGGAGAGGCTGAGAAATGCTAGCTATGATGTCACATCCCTGCCGATGCCTGTCCCTAAGGCATCCTCCAGTTGATAGGTTCCCTATCATGCCTGAGTTGCATGCAGATTGGAGAACCAACGAGAGGAAAGGAACATATTGTAATAGGTTCCTCTCTATTCTACCAGAGTGACGGTACAGGGTAGGGAGGACTGTTACCAGAACTGTGAGCCACAGTTGGTGCAGGGAATGGGAGAATAGTACAAAGGAAGAGAGAAAAGTAGCCTTTCAGATAAAATTACACTGGAAATATTGCCCAAGAAGGTGGTCGCAGTACATTAAAAAGGAGTGTCATTTGATTATTCGACTAAAGCCAACAAAAATGGAGATGATTTACAGTAGCAGTTGGAAAAACAAACAACAGCTGGCCACCACATCGCCAAACCGCTTGGGATGCACAGATTTGACTTGGTTTACGTGGTCAGGACGGATACAGGATCTCCGCGCTGGGATTTATTGAGCTGTCTGGTTCTGTCAGGCCTGTTTTGGACAACTGGTCAGTTAATAAATAGGACCTGTGGAAAAAAAACAGCATCCCCGCCCCCCCCCAACCAACACTGCTCACAGGAAGGGAGTAAGGCTGCCGAAATGTAACGGAGAGATAATGTAATCCACAACTCATCCGAAAGATTGTGGGCATCTCTTTAAACTTTGGGGATTTGGGGTGGGTTTTTTTTTTCTTGGTGTTGTTTTTTTTCCTCACTGAAGTACAGACATAGTGCAGAAATTGCATGAGAAAGGCCACTGACCTCAATGCTCTAAATTTAAACGCGTTTAAGTATACAAATGACCAAAGACTGTGCATTTTTATGTCAGCTTCCTTCAGCCAAGGGCAGACATCAATCCTGATGTTTGTAAGAAGTGTCAAGACAGACAAGAAACCGTTGACTCCTCACTGTGTACACGCATGGTGCAAACTCAATATGCAGGACCAACACAAGGCAGCTGTTGTCAAATACACGTTCGGTAAAGGAAAGAACGGGCCAGCAAAAATGTTTTACAGTCCTTTTATATTTTTTTTAGCACACACAAGTCAAAGCCGATCCGACCCCCTTTTGTCAGAGTAAAGAAGAAACAGCTACATTCCTCATCTGTCCTTGAGGGTTTCTACATAGTTGTATTTAAAAGATTCCAGTCCGCCGTGCTTTAGTCGATGACCACTGTTATAATGGTAGGAGTGTTGCTATTGGCATGAGAAGCCTTGGTTTAGAAAGGCGAACATCAGAACTCCCACATCGATTCGGCGTCCAACGAACTCGTCCTGAGAGTGCATGTCAGGTGAGAGAACAGGAGCTGGTTCCCCTGCAGTGTCCCCAGTGCGGTTCATAGAATCATAGAAGCCCTACAGTGCAGAAGGAGGCCATTCGGCCCGTCGAGCCTGCACCAACAACAATCCCATCCAGGCCCTGTCCCCGTATTTATCCTGCTCATCCCCCTGACACCAACGGGCAATTTAGCATGGCCAATCCACCGAACCCCACACATCTTTGGACTGTGGGAGGAAACCGGAGCACCCGGAGGAAACCCACGCAGACACGGGGAGAATGTGCAAACTCCATACAGACAGTGACCCAAGCCAGGAATCGAACCCAGGTCCCTGGAGCTGTGAGGCAGCAGTGCTAGCCACCATGTCACCGTGTCATGGGTACAGTTCTCCACTAATCAACAACAGAGTGGAATGGAGGCACAACTGTTAGCTGCTGCCTCACAGCGCCAGGGACCTGGCAAACTCCACACAGACAGTGACTCAGGCCGGAATTGAAGCCGGGTCCCTGGCGCTGAGAGGCAGCAGCGCTAACCACTGTGCCACCATTCCGCTCTGTTGTTGATTCGTGGAGAACCATACCCATGGCACAGTGGTTAGCACTGCTGTCTCACAGCTCCAAGGACCCGAGTTCGATTCCCGGCTTGGGTCACTGTCTGTGTGGAGTCTGCATGTTCTCCCCGTGTCTGCGTGGGTTTCCTCCGGGTGCTCCAGTTTCCTCCCACAGCCAAAAGATGTGCAGATTAGGTGAATTGGCCATGCTAAATTGCACCTTGGTGTCAGGGATGCGTAGGTTAGGGGGATTAGCAGGGTAAATTTGTGGGGTGACGGGGATAGAGCCTGGGTGGGATTGTGGTCAGTGCAGACTCGATGGGCCGAATGGCCTCCTTCTGCACTGTAGGGATTCTATGATTCTATCCCAGCAAGGTTTCAGGAGAAAACAAACAGATGAAAAATGCAACCACGTAATTCCCTGCTGATTCGATTGGGGGGGGGAGTCTCATCCATTATGGAACGGTGTACCACAGGAAAGAAGGTTATGGGCGCGATCTTACTGGCCCTTCACACCACGTTCCCGCTGCAGCGAGATCGGAGAATCTCCATTCACTGCAGTGGGATGGGAAAATCCCGCCGGTGTGAACGGGCGTTACATTTCAGCCTCTATGTTTCGTCACCGGCTTGTACTGAGTTAACTGGTCTTGGCGGGGTGACAGTACTGATGTTATAATTGGAATCACACAGGAACATCAGACAAATACAGGTCACAGGTACACAACAAATAGGAAGAGGAGTAGTCGCAGCTTATCAAGCCCGCTCCACCATTCGGTATGATCATGGTTGATCTTGGGCTCCAACGCCACTTTCCTCACCACCGTCCGTGGCTGAATTCTCCAGTCTCGCCGCCCTGCTACCTCTGCCAGCGAGAATGGAGAATTTGGTGCTCAGTCAAGTGTCCGTTCGCTGCAGCGGGATCGGAGTATCCCAGCTGCAGGTGAGGTCAGAGAATTCCGGCCTGCATCCCTTAATTCCTGAAGGGATCAAAAATCTGTTGAGCCAGCCTTAAATATATTCAACGATGGAGTAGCCACAACACCCTGGGGTAAAGAATTCCAATAATTCACAACCCTTCGGGTGAAGTGACTTCTCCTCATTCGCAGTCCTGAATGATCGGCCCCTTATCCGGAGGCTGTATCCCCGTGTTTTAGATTCCCTGACCAGACATGAGGCGGCATGGTGGCACAGTGGTTGGCACTGCTGCCTCACTGCGTCAGGAACCCGGGTTCGATTCCGGCCTCAGGTCACTGTCAGTGCAGAGTTTGCACGTTCTCCCCATGTCCGCGTGGGTTTCCTCCGGGTGCTCCGGTTCCCTCCCACAGTCCAAAGATGTGTGGGTTAGGTTGATTGGCCATGCTAAATTGACCCTAGTGTCGGGGATTAGCAGGGTTAATATGTGGGGTTACGGGAATACGGCTTGGGTGGGATTGTGGTCGGTGCAGACTCGATGGGCCCAATGGCCCATCTTCTGCACTGTAGAGATTCAATGATTCAGTGTAAATAAGCTCTCAGTATTCACTCTGTCAAAGTCCTTTCGAGATTTGTCCGTTTCAATGAGATTGTCTCTCATTCTTCTAAACTCAGAGAAATTAGGTCCAGTTTACTCACCACAGGACGTCCCCTCATCCCAGGAAACAATTCACTATAGCATCCCTAATATAAGCATTTTCTGAGGATCCTAGCTGACAGGGTAGATTCAGAAAGAATGTTCCCGATGGTGGGGGAGTCCAGTACTAGGGGTCATAGAACAAAGAACAGTACAGCACAGGAACAGGCCCTTTGTCCCTCCAAGCCTGTGCTGATCACGTTATCCTATCCAGATCAACTACTTGTATCCCTCTATTCCCCTCCTGTTTATGTGTCTATCCAGATAAGTCTTAAATGTCACTAACATATCTGCCTCAACCACCTCACATGGCAGTGCATTCCAGGCCCCCACCACCCTCTGTGTAAAAAACTTCCCCCACACATCTCCACTGAACCTTTCCCCCCTTACCTTGAACTTGTGCCCCCTTGTAATTATCATTTCTGCCCTGGGAAAAAGCTTCTAACTGTTCACCCTATCCATACCCCTCATAATTTTATAAACTTCTATCAGGTTGTCCCTCTGCCTCTGTCTTTCCTCCATAGTTTGAGGATAAGGGGTAAAGCTTTTAGAATTGAAGTGAGGAGAAATTTCTTCACCCAGAGAGTGGGTGAACTACCACAGAAAGTAGTTGAGGCCAAAACATTATGTGTTTTCAAGAAGAAATTAGATTTAGCTCTGGGGGCTGAAGGGATCAAGGGATAATGGGGGAAGGAGTGATCAGGATATTGAATTTGATGATCAGCCATGACCATAATGAATGGTAGAGCAGGCTCGAAGGGCCGAATGGCCTCCTCCTGCTTCTAGTTTCTATGTTCCCATGAAGAGTGGTTAAGTTTAAATATCAGGATTCAGTTGCAAAGTTTCCAAGGTTCAATATTTCACACATGAAGAGTGAATGACCACTTGGGGCAGGGGGGAAAATGCTTGAAAGCCCTTTCAAAAATAAAATTGGAAATACTGTACAGTCTCCTCAACACAGAAAACAAGTCAATATCAACATTCCCTTTTCCAAAGCTGTTGGAAATTCAACAGTAATCAAATTATCAGAGTGGGCTTATTCTGCTCATTACATATTTTTAATTTCACCTTGGCTGTGGTCGTAGTTACCCACCAATGGTAATTCTAATATCATGTGTTTAAGTTTAAGTTTATTGATTTGTAGGCTTACATTAACGTTGCAATGTAGTTACTGTGAAAATCCCCTAGTTGCCACACTTCAGCACCTGTTCGGGTACACTGAGGGAGAATTTAGCACCGAACCAGCTCATCTTTCGGACTGTGGGATGAAACCAGAGCACCCGGAGGAAACCCCCGCTGACACGGGGAGAACATGCAGATTCTGCACAGACGGTGCTTTTTCTGTATAGTGCGCAAGGAACAATACTTTTCACTGGATCCCTGTGCAGGTGACAATAATAAATCTAATCAAATCAGTAAATCAATACATCGCCTTGGCTAAGATTATTTATTAGTGTCACAAGTAGGCTTACATTAACACTGCAATGCAGTTACTGTGAAAATCCCTTAGTCGCCACACTCCGGCGCCTGTTCGGGTTCACTGAGGGAGAATGTAGCATGGTCAATGCACCTAACCAGCACGTCTTTCAGACTGTGGGAGGAAACCGGAGCACCCGGAGGAAACATTCACGGGGAGAATGTGCAGACTCCACACAGACAGTGGCCCAAGCTGGGAATCGAACCCGGGTCCCTGGCGCTGTGAGGGCAGCAGTGCCAGACACTGTGCCACCGTGCCGCCCTCGGCTCGACCGCTGGGGGATGTGTTTGATGAAAGTGAGCAGAATCCGAGGAGCGAATGGCAGCTTCTGTAAGCAGAGTCAGTGGAATTTCACTATTGTGGAGGCTGCCCTCAGCGCATCTGCAACCCAATTTTCCTCTCATCTGCTCACCATCGGAAAAGCTTATCATCCAATCGAGTAATTGTTTATGATGATTTTGAAATTTGTCACCTATCAAATGGCTTTGTTGCATCAGGGCTGACATGCGAGTTTTGTCTGCATAGCGCGCAAGAAACAATACTTTTCAGGGTATGTTAATACATGTGACAATAATAAATTAAATCAAATCAAATTCACTTGGTCTTTCCACTTTATCCAGCATATGTCTTTGCAGTTCTGTCTGAAGGTGGCTAAATGTGAGACAGAGTTGGTTATATATAGTTGAATTTAGTTTTAATGGACTTGTGTGCAGTAAGAGGTATTTCACAGGGTATAATTTTGCAGTCTGCTTCATTTCTGAACTTGTGCATTTATGATTTGACTCACTGCTCTTTAGTCTCCACCCCTCGAATAGTTCCCACTCTAGTTGCATAAACTCTGCATCTACACAAACATCCATAAAACGCCCATACAAACACATACAAGAGAGGGGAAGGCGATGGCCTAGTGGTGTTATCGCTAGATTATTAATCCAGACACTCAGCCAATGTTCTGGGGATGGGGGTTTGAATCCCGCCACGGTAGATGGTGCAATTTGAAATGAATTAAAAGTATCTGGAATTAAGGCCAGAACTTTATCATCTCACCCGCCCCGGAATCGCAGAACAGTGCGCAGAACGGAAATCCCCGTTGGCTCAGGCGAGATCGTAAAATCTCGTCCTAAGAATCTACTGATGACCACAAAACCATTGTCGATTGTTGGAAAAAACCATCTGGTTCACTGATGTCCTTTAGGGAAGGAAATCTGCCGTCCTTACCTGGTCTGGCCTATTCTCAGATTGCCGCTATTTGTCAATGTGCTTGTTACTAAAGTAAGAAGTTTAGCAACACCAGGTTAAAGTCCAACAGGTTTATTTGGTAGCAAAAGCCACACAAGCTTTCGGAGCTCCAAGCCCCTTCTTCAGGTGAGTGGGAATTCTGTTCACAAACAGGGCATATAAAGACACAGACTCAATTTACAGAATAATGGTTGGAGCTCCGAAAGCTTGTGTGGCTTTTGCTACCAAATAAACCTGTTGGACTTTAACCTGGTGTTGTTAAACTTCTTACTGTGTTTACCCCAGTCCAACGCTGGCATCTCCACATCTTGTTACTAAAGTGCAGGGAGTCGTTGCATTGTGAAAGGTGAAACAAGTGGCAGCTTGTTTTCTTACTACCATTAAAAAAAGGAAAACTTGCATTTGTAAAGCGCCTTTCACCGACCACAAAATATCCCGAAAAACAGTTCTGCAGAAGAGTCATATTGGACTCGGAACATTAACTCTGGGTGGGTCTGTAGCGGTGGCACAGTGGTTAACACTGTTGACTCACAGTGCCAAGAACTTGGGTTCACATCAAGCTTCATGGGTAAGATGGAGACACCCTACTCTGCCTCACCACCAACACCCCTCGACCACTTCACTGGCTCTGGCTTGTTACCACTGCTTGTCAAGCATTCATGGGAGGCACAGTGGTTAGCACTACTGCCTCACAATGCCAGGGAGCCCGGGTTCGATTCTGGCCTCGGGTGACTGTGTGGAGTATCTCCTCCCCGTGTCTGCGTGGGTTTCCTCCGGGTGCTCCGGTTTCCTCCCACAGTCCAAAGATGCAATTAGGTGGATTGGCCATGCTAAATTGACCCTTAGAGTCCCAAGATAGTGGATTAGCTATGGTAAACGCGTGGGGTTGTGGAGATAGGGTGAAAGGGAGGGCTAGGAGTGGGATGCTCTTTCGGAGGGTCGGTACAATCTCGATGGGCCAAATGGCCTCTTTCTGCACTGTAGGGATTCAATGGTTCTCTCTCCATGGTTGCTGTCAGACTTGCTCAGTTTTTCCAGAATTTTCTGATTTTATCCCAAAAGAGCTTTGCAACCAATGAAGTACTTTGCAAGTGCAGCCACTGCAGTCATGTAGGAAATGCAGGAGTCAATTTGTACACAGCAAGATCCCACAAATTGATAATGACCAGATGATTTTTTTTTGTGATGTTGATTGAGGGATAAAAATCAGCGAGGGCATCAAGAATAACTTCATAGAAACACGGAAAATAGGTGCGGGTGTAGGCCATTTGGACCTTTGAGCCTGCACCACCATTCAATGTGATTATGGCTGATCATACATTTTCAATATCCCACTCCTGCTTACACTCCATACCCCTTGATCCCATTAGCCACAAGGGCCATGACCAACTCCCTCTTGAACATATCTCATGAACTGGCCCCAACAGCTTTCTGTGGTAGAGAATTGCACAGGTTCACAAGAAGTTCTTCCTCATCTCAGTCGCGAATGGCTTACCCCTTATTCTTAGACTGTGACCTCTAGTTCTGCACTTCCTCAACATTGGGAACATTCTTCCTGCATTTAGCCTGTCCAGTCCCATCAGGATTTTATATGTTTCTATGAGATTCCTCTCTCATTCTTCTAAATTCCAGTGAGTACCGGCCCAGTTAATCCAGTCTCTCTTCATATGTCAGTCCTGCCATTCCGGGAATCAGTCTGGACTCCCTCAATAGCAAGAAAGTCCTTCCTCAGATTGGGAGACCAAAACTGCACGCAATCCTCAAAGTGTGGCCTCACCAAGGCCCTGTATAACTGCAGCAAGATATCCCTACTCCTATACCCAAATCCTCTTGCTATGAAGGCCAGCATGCCCTTAGCTTTCCTCACTGCCTGCTGTACCTGCATGCCAACCTTCAGCGACTGTTCCACAACACCCAGATCATGTTGCACTTCCCCTTTTCCCAAACTGCCACCATTCAGGTAATAATCTACTTTCCTGTTTATGCCACCAAAGTGGATAACCTCACATTTATCCATATTATATTGCACTTGCCAAGTATTTGCCCACTTTCCTGTTTTTTTGAAAATAGTCCCAGGCCATCTATTATGTCCACCTTAGATGGGGTCTCCATTTAATACCTCACCCAACACTGTAATTAAGTGGGGCACTGGGAGTGTCAGCCTAGATTTTTGCACTTAATGCCCGGAGTAGGATTCGAACCCACAGACGTTTGACTCAGAAGCAAGAAGGCTACTGATTGAGCCAGAGCTGACACACCATTGGGATGATGACAGCTCAAGTAAAAATGGGTTGGGAAAACCACAAGGATTTTTTTTCCTCATTTAATTAATCCCCAAAAAGTTATTTTTGCAACCGACTATGCAATCGGCAGGGTTGCACTGTCTGACGATGACTGATTTTGATTTCTGTGGGTGGAACCGAAGTGTGATGTGCACACTCTTGAATATCACTGCACTGTCAGGGTTCAAACTCAGAATGGTCACCGTTGCATGAACTGGGCTGAGGCTGTGCCTTTGTTTTCAAGCTCAAAGCGGTCACCATTTTCCTTTCAATTCGACACAACAAGCTGGTTTAAGATGGACTGTCCCTAGAAGACCTTTAGGCGGCACAGTGGTTATCACTGCTGCCTCACAGCGCCAGGGACCCGGGTTCAATTCCGGCCTCGGGTCACTGTCTGTGTGGAGTTCGCACGTTCTCCCCGTGTCTGCGTGGGATTCCTCCGTGTCCTCCCACACTCCAAAGATGCGTGGATTAAGTTGATTGGCCACGCTAAATTGACGCTAGTGTGAGGGGATTAGCAGGGTAAATGCATGGGGTTACAAGAATAGGGCCTGGGTAGGATTGTGGATGATGCAGACTCGTTGGGCCGAATGGCCCCCTTCTGCACTTAAGGGTTCTATGGTTCCATGCTCCAGTTTCCTCTTACAGTCACAGTTTAAAATTTATTTATTTGTGGTACAAGTAGGCTTACATTAACACTTGAGTGAAGTTACTATGAAAATCCCCTAGTAGCCACACTCCGGCACCTGTTTGGGTACACTGACGGAGAATTTAGCATGGCCAATGCACCTAACCAGCACGTCTTTCAGACTGTGGGAGGAAACCGGAGCACCCGGAGGAAACCCACGCAGACACGGGGAGAACGTGCAGGCACCGCACAGACAGTGACCCGAGGCTGGAATTGAACCCGGGTCCCTGGAGCTGTGAGGCAGCCGTGCTAACCGCTGTGCCACTGTGCTGCCCGACGTGGAGGTTCGGTGGTTTGGCCATGCTAATTTCCCTCTAGTGTCCACAGGTATATAGGTTAGGAGGATAGGCTGTGCTATATTGCCCCTTAGTGCCGGGGGATTAGCAGGGTAAATACGTGGGGCTATGGGGATAGGGCCTGGGTGGGATTGATGTTGATGCAGGCTCAATGGGCCGAGTGGCCTCTTTCTGCACTGTAAGGATTCTAGTCTTTCTAAGACTCCTTGCATTCTCTGTCACTTGGCTTTCTGTTGGAAAGTGATGGCACTTTCAGCCAGATGGGCCCAGTGCTGAGTCAGATGCCGTGACAAATTCAATCCCAAATCATCTCTTTCAGTTGAGGAAAGAAGAAAACCCAAGGAGGAAAACTCCAATCTACCTTGTGTGTTTTTAAAGAGATGTTAGAGAGCAATACTCATGGTTGGGAGAGTGCTGGGGATAGGAGCAGGTACATGAGGCACGTCAACAGAATAGGCCAAACCAGGCCATCAATGAAGGGGTAGCCAACCATAGTCAAGTGGTTCCCACGTTCTGCCAATGTCGTTCCTTACAGTCAAGGCAGCTCAATCCAATATCAACGTTTCAGACCTGTTAGATTACCATTTGAACTTTGTGGGTGAGGGGGTTAGAGGCAGGACATGTCGACTCACCAATACTCCGATGTAGGATTTATCCAGCAAAGTCCTTCAGTATCAATCACTTGAGGTGTCTGCAGATTAATTGGCAGGGCTGTGGGGGAAATGGGAAGGGGGGAGTTGGGTGAGTGGGGAAGGGGAAGGGAGGGGTAGAGCCCTGTAATGGAAGCTTTTGTTTTATTAATTCATGGGACATGGGCGTCGCTGGCTGGCCAGCATTTATTGCCCATCCCTAGTTGTCTGAGGGCCGTTGAGAGTCTACCACATTGCTGTGGCTCTGGGGTCATATGTAGGCCAGACCAGGGTAAGGACGGCAGATTTCCTTCCCTAAAGGGACATTATGGGTTTTTCCGACAATCGACAATGGTTTCATGGTGATCAGTAGATTCTTGATTCCAGATTTTTTTTTCATTGAATTCAAATTCCACCATCTGTCATGGCGGGATTCGAACCCGAATCCCGTTTAAATGTTTAAATATATTTAAATAAATTATCCAGCCTTGTGCTGGAAATGGACACGAGGATGATCTCGCTGGATATCCGATGCCAGTAAGATTGCGAAAGGTGAGAAATTGGGCATGATCCCTGCCAATTGGCCGGAGGGGCACAATGGTAAGATTGCACCCCCCCCCCCCGTTGAGTGTAAATACTTATCATAGTTTAATAAACCCTTCTTGTTGTTGGAGCCACATTGCGTCACCTCCAGTCATTACCGTCAGTCTGTGGAATTCCTTTCTTTATTCATTTTCATGGGCATCGCTGGCTCGGCCGGCATTTATTGCCCATCCCCAACCATGCGTTGAGAAGGTGGTGGTGAGCCGTCTTCTTGAACCGCTGCAGTCCATGTGGCGTAGGTGCACCTACGGCGCTGTTCGGGAGGGAGTTCCAGCATTTTGACCTAGCGACAGTGAAGGAACGGTGAGATATTTCCAGGTGAGTGGCTTGGAGGGGAACCTCCAGGTGGTGGTGTCCCCAGGAATCTGCTGCCCTTCTCCTTCTAGGTGGTAGTGCACGTGGGTTTGGAAGGTGCTGACTGAGGAACTTGGCTATGTTCCTGCAGTGTACCTTCTCCACTAAGCAGTGGTGGCAAAGTCATTGAATATTTTTAAGGGTTGAGTTAGATAGATTGTTGATTGAAAAGGAAGTCATAGGAGATAGACAACAAAGGAGAGGCCACAATCAGATCAGCCATGATGTATCAAATACTGGAGCATAAGAACACAGGAACAGGATTAGGCCATTCAGCCCCTCACACCCACTCCACCATTCAATAAGATCATTGCTGATATGTGGCCTAATTCCATGCACCGGCCCTAGGCCCATATCCCTTGATACCCCGCTCAATAAAAATGTGTCTATCTCAGACTTAAACCTGATGATTGAACCAGCATCCACCCCCGTTAGAGGCAGAGATTCCCAAACCTCCACCATTCTCTGTGGGTAGAAATGTTTTCTAACATCTCTCCTGAATGGCTCGGCCCTAATTTTTAGATCATGGCCCCTGGTTCCAGAGCCTTCAACTGGAAGGCTTAAGGGCTACTCCTGTTCGTAATTCTTACTCCTTATGCTTTCAGAACATCAATATTTGGATTAATAAGTGTAATTTGGAGCAGAATTTGATGTTAAATATTTCTATATTTCATAGAATCACGGAATCATAGAATCCCTACAATGCAGAAAGGGAGGCCATTCAGCCCATTCACCTACACTGACAATAATCCCTAAGAACATAAGAATCAGGAGCAGGAGTAGACCATCTGGCCCCTCGAGCCTGCTCCGCCATTCAATAAGATCATGGCTGATCTTTTTGTGGACGCAGCTCCACTTACCTGCCCGCTCACCATAGCCCTTAAACACTAGAACCCAACCAGGTCCTAACCCCGTAACCCCACGTATTTGCCCTGACAATTCCTCTGACACTAAGGGTCAATTCAGTTTGGCAAATCAACCTAACCCGCACATCTTTGGAGTCTGGGAGGAAACCGGAGCACCCGGAGGAAACCCACGCAGACACGGGGAGAATGTGCAAACTCCGCACAGACAGTGACCCGAGGCCGGAATTGAACCCGGGTCCCTGGCGCTGTGAGGCAGCAGTGCTAACCACTGTGCCCACCGTGCTTTAAACCAGGGAGAAAAGTTTGAGAATACATTTTGACTACTGCTGCACACATTCTATTGTGAAAGCCAGTAAATGCCGAAACACAAACCTATTTAAATAGCAGACACAGCCATAAATTTACACTTCAAATTGAAAGCATTCAATTTGGGCTTTTTCAAAAATTTAGATCCTGGATCTTCCCAGTGATATAATTATTGAGCCTTTGCAGCCTCTTGTGGGCCAACCTCCTCACATAGTCTCTTCATGAAGGGTGAAACATACTGTCAATATCGATGGGGAAAAAAGAGAGAGGAAATAAAAATAAAATCCCTACAGTGCAGGAAGAGGACATCCAGCCCATCGAGTCCACACCGACTCTCCAAAATAGCATCTTACCCAGGTCCTCTCCTCCGCCCTATCCCTGTAACCCCACCCAATTTAGCATGGCCAATCCACCTAACTTGCACATCTTGGGACACTAAGGGGCAATTTAGCATGGACAATCCACCTAACATTCACACATTAGAACACTAAGGGACAATTTAGAATGGCCAATCCATCTAACCTGCACATCTTTGGACACTAAGAAGCAATTTAACATGGCCAATCCACCTAACCTGCACATCTTTGGACTGTGGGAGGAAACCCACACAGACACGGGGAGAACGTGCAGATGCCACACAGACAGTGACCCGAGACTGGAATCGAACCTGGGTCCTTGGCACTGTCAATTTCTTTGGCAGTCGAGGGTGGGGGGTGGGGGGAGGGAGGGGAGTGGTCCTAGACTGCGAAGCATTTGCCCTGATCTCTTATACACAGCATATGGGAGATCTGTCAACACCTGCCCCAAATGGACATTGCCCCCCACCTCATTCCTCCCACGGACCCTCCGATCACCACCCTCTTCCCCCTCCCACCATGGAAACCCCTCCCCCACCCCCTCCAATCGCCATCCTCCCCCGCACGGACCCCCCTGATCGCCAACCCCTCTGCATGGACACATCCCCGATCGTTAGCCCCCCCCCCATAGACTCTCCCCACTAATCACAACTCTCCTGGAAAGATTGCACCCTCTATCTTTACCTCCAAGTTAAGTAACTTACGATTAAAGCTGCCTTTAATTGTCAGTACGCTGGTTCAGTTTCTGTTTAACGATCTTTCTCTGCGATTTTTATTAATCCATTTATTTTAAAGAGTTTTCATGTGAAGTTAAAAAGTTCCCTGGGTTTGGGAAATTGGCAAAGCCGCGCTGTCACTCAGCAAATTGCTGACCTTCAGGGTCAGCTCATCAAACTGAGCCCAGAGCCTTAACCTGCAGGCCGGAATTTTACCGCCCTGCCCACCATAGAACATAGAACATAGAACATTACAGCGCAGAACAGGCCCTTCGGCCCACGATGTTGCACCGACCAGTTAAAAAAAAAAACTGTGACCCTCCAACCTAAACCAATTTCTTTTCGTCCATGAACCTATCTACGGATCTCTTAAACGCCCCCAAACTAGGCGCATTTACTACTGATGCTGGCAGGGCATTCCAATCCCTCACCACCCTCTGGGTAAAGAACCTACCCCTGACATCGGTTCTATAACTACCCCCCCTCAATTTAAAGCCATGCCCCCTCGTGCTGGATTTCTCCATCAGAGGAAAAAGGCTATCACTATCCACCCTATCTAAACCTCTAATCATCTTATATGTTTCAATAAGATCCCCTCTTAGCCGCCGCCTTTCCAGCGAAAACAATCCCAAATCCCTCAGCCTCTCCTCATAGGATCTCCCCTCCATACCAGGCAACATCCTGGTAAACCTCCTCTGCACCCTCTCCAAAGCCTCCACATCCTTCCTGTAATGTGGGGACCAGAACTGCACACAGTACTCCAAGTGCGGCCGCACCAGAGTTGTGTACAGTTGCAACATAACGCTACGACTCCTAAATTCAATCCCCCTACCAATAAACGCCAAGACACCATATGCCTTCTTAACAACCTTATCTACTTGATTCCCAACTTTCAGGGATCTATGCACACATATACCTAGATCCCTCTGCTCCTCCACACTATTCAAAGTCCTCCCGTTAGCCCTATACTCAACACATCTGTTATTCCTACCAAAGTGAATTACCTCACACTTCTCCGCATTAAACTCCATCCGCCACCTCTCGGCCCAACTTTGCAACCTGTCTAAGTCTTCCTGCAAACTACGACACCCTTCCTCACTGTCTACCACACCACCGACTTTGGTGTCATCAGCAAATTTGCTAATCCACCCAACTATACCCTCATCCAGATCATTAATAAATATTACAAACAGCAGTGGCCCCAAAACAGATCCCTGAGGTACACCACTTGTAACCGCACTCCATGATGAATATTTACTATCAACCACCACCCTCTGTTTCCTATCCGCTAGCCAATTCCTGATCCAATTTCCTAGATCACCCCCAATCCCATACATCTGCATTTTCTGCAGAAGCCTACCATGGTGAACCTTATCAAACGCCTTACTAAAATCCATATATACCACGTCCACTGCCCTGCCCCCATCCACCTCCTTGGTCACTTTCTCAAAAAACTCAATAAGGTTAGTAAGGCACGACCTACCTGCCACAAAACCATGCTGACTATCACCTATCAATTCATTACTCTCCAAATAACTATAAATCCTATCCCTTATAATTTTTTCCAACATCTTGCCGACAACAGAAGTGAGACTCACCGGTCTATAATTCCCGGGGAAGTCTCTGTTCCCCTTCTTAAACAATGGGACAACATTCGCTAACCTCCAATCTTCTGGTACTATACCAGAGGCCAACGACGACCTGAAGATCAGAGCCAGAGGCTCTGCAATCACTTCTCTTGCCTCCCAGAGAATCCTTGGATAAATCCCATCCGGACCAGGGGATTTATCTATTTTCAGACCCTCCAGAATATCCTGCACATCCTCCTTATCAACTGTAATACTGTCTATTCTACTCCCTTGCAGCCCAGTGTCCTCCTCAGCTATATTCATGTCCCCTTGCGTGAACACCGAAGAGAAATATTGGTTCAATGCTTCACCAATCTCCTCCGGTTCCACACATAACTTCCCTCTGCCATCTATAACTGGCCCTAAACTTGCCCTAACCAACCTTCTGTTCTTGACATACCTATAGAACGCCTTAGGATTCTCTTTAACCCTATCCGCCAAAGTCTTCTCATGTCCCCTTTTAGCCCTTCTAAGCTCGCTCTTCAACTCCCTCTTAGCCAATCTAAAGCTTTCTAGTGCACTACCCGAGTGCTCACGTCTCATCCGAACATAAGCCTCCTTTTTCTTTTTAACCAACAAAGAAACTTTTTTGGTGCACCACGGTTCCCGAGCCCTACCAATTCCTCCTTGCCTAACAGGGACATACCTATCACAGACTCGCAGTAGCTGCTCCTTGAAAAAACTCCACATGTCGGACGTTCCCAGTCCCTGTAATCTCCTAGTCCAACCTATGTTTCCTAATTCTCTCCTAATAGCCTCATAATTACCCTTCCCCCAGCTAAAACCACTGGCCCGAGGTTCATGCCTATCCCTTTCCATCACTAAGGTGAACGTAACCGAATTGTGGTCACTATCACCAAAATGCACACCAACTTCCAAGTCTAGCACCTGGTCTGGCTCATTTCCCAGCACCAGATCCAATATAGCCTCACCTCTAGTTGGCCTGTCTACATACTGAGTCAAAAAACCTTCCTGCACGCTTTGAACAAAAACTGACCCCTCTAACGAGCTAGAGCTATAACAATTCCAGTCAATATTAGTCAAGTTAAAATCCCCCATAACAATTGCCCTATTACTATCACTCCTAAGCAGGATTGACTCCGCAATCCTTTCCTCAACCTCTCTAGAACTTTTAGGAGGTCTATAAAAGACTCCCAACAGGGTGACCTCTCCTCTCCTATTTCTAATCTCCGCCCATACTACCTCAACAGATAAGTCCTCATCAAACCTCCTCTCTGACACTGTGATACAATCTCTGACCAATAATGCTACCCCTCCCCCTCTTCTACCTCCTTCCCTACTTCGACTAAAACATTTGAACCCCGGGACCTGCAGCATCCATTCCTGCCCCTGCTCTATCCATGTCTCTGAAATAGCCACAACATCGAAGTCCCAGGTACTGATCCACGCTGCAAGTTCACCCACTTTATTGCGAATACTCCTGGCATTGAAGTATACACATTTCAAACCCTGCTCCACCCCACCTCTGCAATGCCGTGCATTGCAGTCCCCATCCATGCATCCCTCACTTTCAGCCCCACTACTCAGGATCCCTCCCCCCCCCCGAATCAGTTTAAACCTCCCTGCATGGCCTTAGCAAATTTACCCCCCAGGATATTGGTCCCCTTCTGATTAAGGTGTAGACCATCCTTCTCATAGAGGTCACACCTTCCCCAGTACGAGCCCCAATTGCTTAAGTACCTGAACCCCTCCCTCCTGCACCATCCCCTCAGCCATGAATTCAAACCTTCCCTCTCCCTATTCCTCTCTAAACTATCCCGTGGTACAGGCAAGAGTCCAGAGATAACCACTCTGTCAGTCTTGGCCTTTAGTTTCCACCCCAACTCCATAAATCCCTGCCTAATATCCCCTTCCCCTATCCTCCCTATGTCGTGTGTCCCCACATGTACAATAACTTGTGGTTTATCTCCCTCCCCCCTAAGAGTCCTGAATACCCTGTCAGACACATCCCGGACCCCAGCCCCTGGTAGGCAACACACCAACCCTGAGTCCCTACCTTTAGTTCCGACCCTCCTATCTGTCCCCTTAATTGTGGAGTCCCCAATCACAAGGCCCAGTCTTTTACAGCCCCTAACCACCTGAGCTTTCTCACTCGGCTCACCCCCAGAGATCTGCTCTCTATGCTCAGTTGATTCCTCCTCAACTGTAGCCTCCAGCACCGAAAACCTATTATGGAGGGGAACCGCCCCAGGGGATTGTCTTCCCGATTGCTTCTTACCCCTCCTCCTGGCATTGACCCAAGCCTCATTTCTAGGAGTTACTATTTCTCTATAACTCCTATCAACTTCCACCTCCGCCTCCCGAATTATGCGGAGTTCCTCTACCTCCCCCTCCAGCTCCTTTACACGCTCCTCCAGAAGCTGCAATCTAATGCACTTCTTACAACTAAAATCTCCTGAAACACTACTGGATTTCCTCACCACATACATCCCACAGGAGATGCAGCATACTGCCTGAACTGCCATCCCTGAAGCCATTACCAGCAAGAAAAAAAGAAAACAAAAAACTTCCCCACACTTATAATTAGGTTAGAGGAGGATGGAAGGGTGGGATCCTCTACCAGTGTAGAGGATCGGGTATCTCCTCTGCACCAATTTATAGGGCTAGGGGCCCGAGAGAAAAAAAAACTACTACTGAGGGGGAACCACCCAGGTAACTGACTTTTAAAGTTAAAATAAAAACCCTTCCCAGACTCCTTTGCTGCCCACTTCTAGTTTTCACTTTAAACTTGAAAAACTGCTGTTAAAGTAAAGGCCAAAAAAATACACACACTAGCTGACTAATTAAATAAATAAACAATTCAATTAATCCAATTAATCTCTTACCAGCACTGCTGCTTTTCAATCACCCCTCTCAGCTTGCTCCAGTGGATCAATGGGAATCGGAGCGGGCGAGGGACGGACAATGGAAATGTCCATTAACCTCGGGCAGGCTTTTACGGTTTCGGGATGAGTGAGGCCATAAAATCCCACCCTGTGGAGTCCGAGAAGTTAAGACCACTTTGCAATCAAGCCTGTAGTGACTTAAAGCAACAGGTTCCCCAGAAACGGCTATCTCTGGACTATTTCTAATATATGTGATAACTAAAATGTACAGCACGAAATTGGGTCAATTGAAGACTTGGCCAGACCGTCACCTCACAGGTCAGCCCATTTTCTTTGGCACATCAATGCTTCTTTGGCACATGCCAAATTTCACCAGGCACTCTTTAATCTCCACTGGATATATGGCTGCTGTGATAGTAAGATGTCACTACTTTCTCAGGAGGCTAAGGAAATTCAGCATGTCCACTACAACTCTCACCAATTTTTACAGATGCACCATAGAAAGCATCCTTTCCAGATGTATCACATCTTGGTATGGCTCCTGTTCTGATCAAGACTGCAAGAAACTACAAAGGGTTGCGAATGTAGCCCAATCCATCACACAAACCAACCTCCCATCCATTGACTCTGTCTACACCTCCCACTGCCTCGGCAAAGCAGCCAGCGTAATTAAGGAGCCCACACACCCCGGACATTTTCTCTTCCACCTTCTTCCTTTGGGAAAAAGATACAAAAGTCTGAGGTCACGTACCAACTGACTCAAGAACAGCTTCTTCCCTGCTGCAATCAGACTTTTGAATGGACCTACCTCGCAATATGTTGATCTTTCTCTACACCCTAGCTATGACTGTAACACTACATTCTGCACCCTCTCCTTTCCTTCTCCCTTATGTATTCAATGAACTCTATGAATAATTTGGGGGGAAAAAAACTGCAGGCCAGTAAGTAGAATCTTAGAATGGTTACAGCATAGGAGACTATTCAGCCCATAATGTCCTTACTAGCTCTCTGTAAGAACTACTTACCTCGTCTCATTCCCCTGCCATCTCCCTGCAAATCATTTCAGTTCTGACAATTATCCAATTCTCTTTTGAAGGCCTCGAATGAACTTGCCTCCACCGCACTCTCAGGCAGGGCATTCCCAGATTCCAGCTTTTGATTTGATTTGATTTATTATTGTCACATGTATTAGTATACAATGAAAAGTATTGTTTCTTGTGCGTGAAACAGACAAAGCATACTGTTCATAGAGTACATAGGGGAGAAGGAAAGGGGAGAGTGCAGAATGTAGTGTTACAGTCATAGCTAGGGTGTAGAGAAAGATCAGCTTAATGCAAGGTAGGTCCACTCAAAAGTCTGATGGCAGCAGGGAAGAAGCTGTTCTTGGGTTGGTTAGTAAGTGAATGAATCGCCAAATCGGTAAGAGATTGAAACAGAAAATTATTCGACTTTTGACAGAATTACAGTTTTAAAAGCATAGAATGAGAGTAATGGATAAAATTAGAAGGTATGCTGGGGACAGCTTGCAAGAAGTCGCCTCACTCCGGTATTGGACAGAGCTTGATCCATACCAAGCTGTGATACAACCAGAAAGAATGCTTTCTATGGTGCATCTGTAAAAGTTGGTGAGATCCGTAGCAGACATGCTGAACACCTCTATCAAATCAGCCCTGAAACTTCCCTTAATCTCCAGTGAGAACAGTCCCAGCTACTCCAATCCATCCACTAGTTAAGCAAAATGAACCAGTTAAAGCAAAACACAACTAATCTCATCAGTAGAATAGATTGATCAGTACTGGCGAAACTTGGAATATTGGGGGATACTGTGGATGCTGAAACTGCATTATCTAAATTCAGTTCAGATGATCAAGGGGCATGATTTTATGGCCTCGCTCAACCTGAGACTGGAAAATCCTGCCCGAGGTCAACGGATCTTCCCATTGTCTTCCCCTCGCCCGCTCCGATTCCCGTGATGAGTGAGGCTGTAGAATTCCAGCGCATAGATCTGGGCAAAAGCGTCCAATCCAAACCCAGGCTATCATGATGAAATTTTGATTTGATTTGATTTATTATTGTCACACGTATTAACATACAGTGGAAAATAATGTTTCTTGTGCGCTATACAGTCAAAGCATACCGTTCATGGGGAAGGAAATGAGAGAGTGCAGAATGTAGTGTTGCAGCCATAGCTAGGGTGTAGAGAAAGATCAACTTAATGCGAGGTAGGTCCATTCAAAAGTCTGACAGCAGCAGGAAGAAGCTGTTCTTGAGTCAGTTGGTACGTGACCTCAGACTTTTGTATCTTTTTTCCGACGGAAGAAGGTGGAAGAGAGAATGTTTCGGGTGGTGTGAGGTCCTTAATTATGCTGGCTGCTTTGCCGAGGCAGCGGGAAGTGTAGACAGAGTCAATGGATGGGAGGTTGGTTTGCGTGATGGATTGGTCTACATTCACGACCTTTGTAGTTCCTTGCGGTCTTGGGCAGAGCAGGAGCCATACCAAGCTGTGATACAACCAGAAAGAATGCTTTCTGTGATGCAACTGTAAAAGTTGGTGAGAGTCGTAGCTGACATGCCAAATTTCCTTAGTCTTCTGAGAAAGTAGAAGTGTTGTTGGGCTTTCTTAACTATGGTGTCGGCATGGGAGGACCAGGACAGGTTGTTGGTGATCTGGACACCTAAAACCTGAAGCAAGTGAGTTAAGAGAAGCTGAAGCCTTCAAGGTTCATCATTATTAAAGGTAGGGAAATACAGAAGACAGTTCAATGCAGGCATTCAAATTTTCCGATTGCAAAGTATTTAAGAATAATAATGACAGACAAATTCCAATTGCCGTGAGAAAAGAAAACGGAGCCGGGACAATATTTCCGATTTGGGCCATTTGTAGGAACGCAGTAAGCAGATTGCATAATGACAGGGTTGCATACTCTACAGCTATTGTGTGTCACGCACTGTGAGGCCTTTAACATGGAGAGTATTAGCACAGCACAACCTATAGGCCAAATGGATACTTATGGGTTTCCATAGGCCATATGTACCCAATTTAACATAATAGATAGGTTGAGGCCAACATTAAAATAAAGGAGAAAGGAATTTGGTATAAGTATGCCAAGCATTCATGCAATAACACTACACATGGTAATTTCTAGTCACATGTATCTGTTATATGTCTGAACACATATTATAGAAGTTTACAGTACGGTAGGCAGCAATTTGGCTGCAATGTCTTTTCCCTTGCTTTACTGTTGGAGAGTAACCTTTAAGCTTTCCATATCAATTTTATGCAAGCAGGTTTGTTTCTCGGCCTCATTGATTGAATCATTTAGTTCTGCCTTTTTGTTACATAGATGTTTATTGAGATTCAGCTGTTGGACACGGAATTGGTTCCATAAGTAATGGGAACCGTATGCACTCAGCAGATGTGCAAACCATGTTCAGCAGTTGAATACCGTACATTTTATTGTCTCTTTACTCCAGATGTTTCTTCCACTTCTCTCTTGAAAAGGGTTTCTCACTGTAAGCTATCAGCGAGTAGGTTAAGTCGCCCTGATATATTTGATTTGATTTGATTTATTATTGTCACCTGTATTAGTATACAGTGAAAAATATTGGGCCTGATTTTACCATTTTGAGTCTCAGTGCCGAATCCGGGCATCAAATAGATCCGTGCCTGGAATCCTCTTTCCAGCGCGCCCATACGCGTTTTGCCGGCTCCGGTCCGATTCGCGCTGTGGGCGGGGCTTAGCGCTGGCGGACCAATCGGAGCTCTGATGGTGATGGTGTATCCCTTTACAGGCCCAGCTTGGTCCTTCTCCAGTGTCTCCTCTTGGACTTGTACTGATCTTGTTGCCGGTTTTCATGCGGATCCACTGTGGAATCGGCCGGTTCTGCTTCATCTTCTTAGCGAGGAGTCGCTTCATCCTGAAGGTTTTGTGGGATGGCATGGCCGCACGTCCACTCCGGCAGGAGGGATCGGCCGCAGACTGGCAGTGGACCCCACCGACCAGAGGATGATCTGGGTCCCGCCCCCCCCGCCCCTCCTCCTCCCACCCCCCCACTCCCCCCGCAACCAGAGGATGCTCTGGGTCAGAGAGCCGCTGGAGGCTCTGACCCCGCTCTTCGGAAGCTGCAGCGACGACTTCAGACTTTTATTCTGCAGGTCGGTAACAGCGCGGACGCGGATCGGGCCAGAAGACGGTAAAGTGGGATTTGGCAGTAGAGTTGGGCGCGCGGTTCATTAAGTCGATTTAAATGCATGCAAATGAATTTAGTTCGTACGGCTGGCCGATTCAGGCGCGGGCTGGACCCGCGTCCGAATCGGGTGTTGGTAAAGCCACGATCCGCTCGGAATCAGGTGCAGATCGCGGTATAGGCCCGACGCCCAACTTTACCATGATTTCGCGCCCAAAAACGGGCGGGAAGTTTTGGTAAAATCGGGCCGATTGTTTCTTATGCGCTATACAGACAACACATACCATTCATAGAGAAGGAAAGGAGATGGTGCAGAATATAGTGTTACAACCATAGCAAGGATGCAGGGAAAGATCAAATGGGCGGCATGGTGGCACAGTCCTTAGCGCTGCTGCCTCACAGCGCCAGGAATCTAGGTTCAATTCCGGTCTCGGGTCACTGTCTGTGTGGAGTTTGCATGTTCTCCCCGTGTCTGCTTGGGTTTCCTCTGGGTGCTCTGGTTTCCTCCCACATTCCAAAGACATGTGAGTTAGGTTGATTGGCCATGCTAAAATTAACTCTAATGTCAGGGGATTAGCAGGGTGAATACGTGGGGTTACGGGAAGAGGGCCTGGGTGATTTGTTGTCGATGCAGACTTGATGGGCCAAATGGCCTCCTTCTGTACGGTGGGGATTCTAGGATTAATGCGAGGTAGGTCCACTCAAAAGTCTGATGGCAGCAGGGAAGAAGCTGTTCTTGAGTCGGTTGGTACGTATCCTCAGACTTTTGTATCTTTTTTCCGACAGAAGAAGGTGGAAGAGAGTGTGTGTGGGATGTGTGGGGTCCTTGATTATGCTGGTGGTTGTTCCGAGGCAGCGGGAAGTGTGGATTGAGTCAATGGGATAATATACTTCCTTTGTGTGGTCAACTTGTGTGAAACAGAAATCGGGAGAGCTGAAGTCGTAATCTAAATTAATTGGAACAAGAAATGATTGGAAACAAAGATCTTGCACATTCTCACTTTTTTTTGCAAGGCATCTTTCCTTCCCTCTTTGTTTCAAAGCACCATAGAACAGGAAGAGGCCATTCAGCCCCTCAACTTTGCTCCACCTTTCAATGAGAACATTGGCTGATCAGGGATCTAACTCCATCCATTTGACTAAGCCCCAAATCCCTTAAAACTTTTGGCAAACAAGAATCTATCTACCTCAGATTCAACGGTTGACAATCAATCCAACATTAACTGCCATTTGCAAAAGAAATTTCCGAGCTTTTACCACCTTTTGTGTCCAATCGGAAGGTCTGATCCTAACATTTAGATTTTGTCTCTTATTCCCCAACCAGAGGAACTTGTTTCTCTCGGTTAATCCCATCAGTTCTCCCTCAAACGTGAAGATGGCGATCAAATCACCCTCTTAACCGATTGAATTCTAAGGAATGCAACATTAGCTTCTGCCATCTCTCCTCGTAACTCAATACTTATTGGAGTCCAGGTCCAGAATTATACACAGAATTTTATACGGCACGGTGGCACAGTAGTTAGCCCTGCTGCCTCACAGCGCCAGAGACCTGGATTCAATTCCGGCCTTGGGTCACTGTCTGTGTGGAGTTTGCACATTCTCCCCGTGTCTGCATGGGTTTCCTCCGGGTGCTCCAGTTGCCTCCCACAGTCCAAAGATGTGTTGGTTAGGTGGATTAGCCACGCTAAATTGCCCCTTAGTGTCCAAAGATGAGCAGGTTAGGTGGATTGGCCATGCTAAATTGCTCCTTAGTATCCAAAGATGTGTGGGTTAGGTGGATTAACCATGCTAAATTGCCCCTTAGTGTCTAAAGATGAGCAGATTAGGTGGATTGGCCATGCTAAATTGCCCATTAGTGTCCAAAGATGGGCAGATTAGGTGGATTGGCCATGCTAAATTGCCCCTTAATATCCAAAGATGTGTGGGTTAGGTAGATTGGCCATGCTAAATTGCCCTTTAGTGTCCAAAGATGTGTAAGTTAGGCAGATTGGCAATGCTAAGTTGCCTCTTAATGTCCAAAGATGTGTAGGTTAGGTGGATTGGCCATGCTAAATTGCCCCTTAGTGTCCAAAGATGTGTAAGTTCGGCAGATTGGCAATGCTAAGTTGCCTCTTAATGTCCAAAGATGTGTAGGTTAGGTGGATTGGCCATGCTAAATTGCCCCTTAATATCCAAAGATGTGTGGGTTAGGTGGATTGGCCATGCTAAATTGCCCCTTAGTGTCCAAAGATGTGTAAGTTCGGCAGATTGGCAATGCTAAGTTGCCTCTTAATGTCCAAAGATGTGTAGGTTAGGTGGATTGGCCATGCTAAATTGCCCCTTAATATCCAAAGATGTGTGGGTTAGGTGGATTGGCCATGCTAAATTGCCCTTTAGTGTCCAAAGATGTGTAAGTTAGGCAGATTGGCAATGCTAAGTTGCCTCTTAATGTCCAAAGACGTGTAGGTTAGGTGGATTGGCCATGCTAAATTGCCCCTTAGTGTGCAAAGATGTGCATGTTAGGTGAATTGGTCATGGTAAATTGCCCCTTGGTATCGGGGGAATTAGCGGGATAAATATGTGGGGTTACAAGGATAGGGCCTGGTGGAATTATTGTCGCTGCAGGCTCGATGGGCAGAATGGCCTCCTTCTGTGCTGTAGGGATTCGATAAAAAAGATCTAAGCGTCTGTTTTGATCGAATGATTGAGAACAATAAGAACAACACAACACAGGAAGTGGCCCTTCGGTCCACCAGGAAGGGAAAGAACTCATCATGTTGCATATTAATGCATTGTTTGTTTAAAAAAAGGACCGAGACGCTGGCAAATCTCTCTAACCTCGGATCAAGATTAGCTGTCTGGACAACTCTCCTACCCTCTGCCGTGACAAACAAGCTATTTTTGTAAAGTGATGTGCACGTCACATTTTTTCTTAACAAGCCATGTCCAGACAGTTCAGCAAATTTGCTGCACTTTTACTGTCCGCCGTGGATCCCTATTGACTTCATGTGGTCCACTGCAGTTGCCACCCTGACATTAGCAACTCCATGAGAGCTGCCGAGATACTGTAGGCCCTTTCAACTTTGTGGCAGAATTAGTTCGCTGTTCCCTGCACACTGGTAATTAGCCTACCATTTAATCTTGCTGATGAGTGGTTTTGTATTAGGGCACTAAGAGGAGGGGCGAACAATTTTAGGTTGCCAAAATCATTTGCGCAAAGGAAGAGAGCGAGGCGTAGGGGAGAAAAGAATTGCTGCTTGGTAGGCGGGCCTAGTGGTTAGCACTGCTGTCTCACAGCGCCAGGGACACAGATTCGATTCCCGGCTTGGGTCACCGTCTGTGCGGAGTCTGCACGTTCTCCCCCGTGTCTGCGTGTGTTTCCTCCAGGTGCTCCGGTTTCCTCCCACAGCCTGAAAGACGTGCTGGTTAGGTGCATTGGCCATGCTAAATTCTCCCTCAGTGTACCCGAACAGGCACCGGAATGTGACGACTAGGAGATTTTCACAGTAACTTCATTGGGCAGCACGGTGGCACAGTGGTTAGCACTGCTGTCTCACAGCGTCAAGGACCCAGGTTCGATTCCCGGCTTGGGACACCGTCTGTGTGGAGTCTGCACATTCTCCCCGTGTTTGCGTGGGTTTCCTCCGGGTGCTCCAGTTTCTTCCCACAGTCCAAAGATGTGTGGGTTAGGTGGATTGGCCATGCTAAATTGCCCCTTAGTGTCAGGGGGAACTAGCTAGGGTAAATGCGTGGGGATAGGGCCTTGGGTGGGATTGTGGTCGGTGCAGACTCGATGGGCTGAATGGCCTCCTTCTGCACTGCAGGGATTCTATGATATTGCAGTGTTAATGTAAGCTGACTTGTGACGGTAATAAATAAACTTAAAAACAGTCAGAAGCCTGTCTCTATCTGAGGGGCATGATGTGGAGATTCCAGCGTTGGACTGGGGTAAACACAGTAAGAAGTCTAACCTGGTGTTATTAGACTTCTTACTATCTGAGAGGGCCAGAAGTCTCTGAGCTTTTGTTTGAAGGGGAAGAGAAGAAAAATCACACCTTCCACTCCCCCAAACTAAAAATAATTTTTAATTTGTGTTACAAACTGCAAGACATGCCACGGACATTGATATGCAGAGAGGCACACGGTCGGATGATAAACAACTATGAAGGGCGTATTTTTTGTCGAGATACCGGGTACAGAATCGCTCATGCACTCAAGGGGGGGGCGGGGGGGGGGGGTAGGGGGGGTGGAGGTCGGGGTGGGGGGAGGAAGCCACCTAATAACTCATGAGCCCAAGCAAATTGTACATGTCCGCCTTACATGTGGGATAAATACAGCGTCACATGAATTATATCTCCACCAATCAAGCTTTCTATAAATAGTCAGCCGACAAAGTTCAAACCATTTGTGCACGGCTGCGACTGGCCTTCAGTCTGTGGTTTCAAATCGCCAGTTATGTGGCACTCAAAGTGACCAATCACAGCTGGAAGAAGTACATCTCCTCATCATCCAACAGACCAATCAAGAGCTCGGCATTACTGACACGTCAAGGGTTTCAGAATATAAAAACATAACAAAACAAGGTCGAGGACAAGAGTAGGCAACTTTAGGCCAAAGTATAGGCCATCACTACAGGCCCAACTATAGACCCAACTTTAGACCCATTGCTACAGGCCCATCACTATAGACTCAACTCGAGGCTCATCACTACAGGCCCAACTATAGGCCCAATATAGGCCCATCATTATAGACCTGTTGCTATAGACCCAATATAGGCTTTGTGTATGAGGCGCATCACTCTAGGATCAGCTATAGGCCCAAAACTATAGCCACAATTCTAGGCCCATCATTATAAGCCCATCACGACTGGCTTATCACTATAGGCCCATCACTATCGGCCCATCACTACAACACCAACTACAGGCCCATCGCTCGAGGCCCACCTCCAGTTCATCCATCCAGTTCCCCAATTCACCCAGGTGAGCATCAAACTGAATTCCAAACCCTATTGAGTTCCTTTGCCTCTGTCTTTTTGCTCACAGGTAATTCCAAACATTTATCATCCTTTGAGTAGATGAAGTCGATAGACTGCTATTTCCAACCCTCAAATATAAACTGATCAGATTCCCCCTTTGGGGCAGCAACAAGGTAATCTGTTTCATTCTTCTGATCCTTAATAAATTGTCCCAATAACAGCCAGAATGGGATTTGGAGTATGGAGCTATTCTGGATCAAATAGCTCACATGAACTATGGATAGTCACTTGAGGAAGATTGCCCTTACACTTTGATTTGATTTGATTTATTATTGTCACATGTGTTGGGATACAGTGAAAAATATTGTTTCCTGCGCGTTATACAGACAAAGCATAACCTTCATGGAGAAGGAAATGAGAGAGTGCAGAATGTAGTGTTACAGTCATAGCTAGGGTGTAGGGCAGTGGTTCCCAAAGGGTGCGGCGCGCCACACTGGTGCGGCGAGAGAGGATGGCAAGTGTGGCGGGAAGATTCAAGGACAATCAAAGAAACCTTTAAACATGGATAGATATTATTCCAAAGTGAGAGCAAGAGCCTCAAGTGATGCATTGTTTTATACTTTCTGGATGTCCCATGATCATATTATAAAGTAGTTGTGTTCTATGTTATGAATCAAGCACTGCTCGGAGTTTTTTTTTGTTTTTGAATGTATTTCTTATCAATAAAAAATTTGGTGAGGCGCGAGCAAATTTTTATTCCGAAAGTGCGGCCCAGTGAAAAAAGTTTGGGAACCACTGGTGTAGAGAGAGAGTTTAAAAGAGTTGGAATGAAGTTTTAGAAGCATAGAACAAGAGTAAAAGAAAGAAGTAGAAGGTATGCTGGGCACAGCTTGCAAGAAGTCGCCTCGTCTGGCGCCATCTTGGGAAAAAGGAACACCATTGGCAGTGGGATAACAATTGACAGAGCAAGGATAAAAAAATATACCAAACTCTCGAAATAACAGATTTTATAATAATGAGTGACAGAACAGTCCAATTCAAAGATGTGTGGGTTAGGTTGATTGCTCATGCGAAATTGCCCCTTAGTATCAGAGGGACTAGCAGGGTAAATGCACGGGGTTAGGCTGGATAAGGCCTGGATGGAATTGTTGTCAGTGCAGACTTGATGGGCCGAATGGCCTCTCTCTGCATTGTAGGGATTCTATGATTCTATATTCTTCTCTTTTATATGAGGAATGAAATAAATTTCCCCCTGGGCAGGCAAGAAGGAAGAATGCAATGAGGGAAATTTAGAACGACCCTATTGTGTTCAATTGGATCTTATTTTCCTGTCTGTGCTTTGCCAAGCAATAATTTCAGCAAAAGGGGAAAATCTAATCCAGGTGCATACTTCTGGCACTGGAGGGGGTGCAGAGGAGATTCACTCGGTTGATTCCGGAGTTGAGAGGGTTGGCTTATGAGGAGAGATTGAATAGACTGGGACTATACTCATTGGAGTTCAAAATGAGGGGGCATCTTATAGAAACATATAAGATTATGAAGGGAATAGATAAGATAGAAGCAGGGAGGTTGTTTCCACTGGCGGGTGAAACTAGAACTAGGCATGGCCTCAAAATAAGGGGGAGCAGATTTAGGACTGAGTTGAGGAGGAACTTCTTCACCCAAAGGGTTGTGAATCTGTGGAATTCCCTGCCCAGTGAAGCAGTTGAGGCTACCTCATTGAATGTTTTTAAGGCAAAGATAGATAGATTTTTGAATAGTAAAGGAATTAAGGGTTATGGTGAGCGGGTGGGTAAGTGGAGCTGAGTCCACGAAAAGATCAGCCATGATCTTATTGAATGGTGGAGCAGGCTCGAGGGGCCAGATGGCCTACTCCTGCTCTTAGTTCTTATGTTATGTTCTAGAGTTAAAGACATTATCTGACAGAATTACTCCGTTTTTAATTTCCCAATGAACAGTAAGACACAGGGTACCATTCAGGTTCTGATAATGGGTTGTGTCCATGTGCTGCCCCCACTGTGCCACCGTGCCAGTTATGGCGATAGGGCCTTGGTAGGATGCTCTGTCGAAGAGTCGGTGCAGACTCGATGGGCTGAATGGCCTTTTTCTGCACTGTAGGAATTCTATGATTCTATGATCTACATCACTTGAGCGCCAGTCACATGTTTCCAGCTGGCCTCACCAGATAGGATCCAAACGTTCATTACAATATGTCACAAAATTTTGCTGATACATTTTATAGTGTACGTTATAATGCTTTAAATTGGATAGCAGCAAGATTCACCATTTGAATATGGTTTCTGTCCAATGCTCCCACCACATATGCAGCTATAAGGGAAGTTTCTTGAACCTATGATGCTATTAAGCGGAGAAACATAGAAAATAGTAGCAGGAGTAGGCCATTCAGCCCTTCGTGCCTGCTCCACCATTCAGTATGATGAGGACTGATCATCTAACTCAGTAACTTGTCCCCGCTTCCCCTCTATATTCTTTGATCCCTTTAGCCCCAAGAGCCCTCACTCCTTCTCGAAAACATGCAGGGCGCGATCTTACTGGCCGTTCACACCACGCTCCAGTTGCAGCGAGGTCGGAGAATTTGGCAGCCAGCCAAATCTCCGTTCACTGCGGAGGGATGGGAAAATCCCGCCGGCATGAGCGGTGGTAAGATTCCGCCCACAATATTTTGGTCGCAACTGTTTCAAGGGTCTGAGACATTTTTGCCTGCTTGCAAAAAGAAACTAGAAAAGTCGTTAGTTTTCTGTTAGTCTTTGCCTGTTAACATTTGAATGAATTTGTCTCTAGAAACCAGGCGATGGCTGTTCTTTTTGCGAATGTTACACGTTGTGCATGAGGAACCAAAAATGGCTCATTATGGTCTGTCACTGGGAGGCCAAAATTTCCGTTGGACTGGAAAGAAATGTAGAGAGCTGAGACAAGGAGCTCTTGCAATGGATCTAAAGCATCTAAATGAACAGGTCTCTGGTGGGCATGGGGAGGTGGTGGTGGCACAGTGGCATAGTGGCATTTTCACTCGGACTTGTAATTCAGGGACCCAGTGTAATATTCTGGGGACCAGGGTTCGAATCCCACCACTGCAGGTGATGAAATTTGAATCCCAGGAAAAATCTGGAATCTAATCTAGGATGGCATGGCGGCACAGTGGTTAGCACCGCTGCCTCACAGCGCCAGGGACCCGGGTTCGATTCCCGGCTCGGGTCACTGTCTGTGTGGAATTTGTACATTCTCCCCATGTCTGCGTGGGTTTCCTCCGGGTGCTCCAGTTTCCTCCTACAGTCCAAAGATGTGTGGGTTAGGTGGATTGGCCGTTCTGAATTGCCCCTTAGTGTCAGGGGGACGAGCTGGGGTAAATGCATGGGTTATGGGGGATAGGCCCTGGGTGGGATTGTGTCGGTGCAGACTCGATGGGCCGAATGTCCTCCTTCTGCATGGTAGGATTCTATGAACTCCACATGTTTACCCCACTAATCCCCCGAACCCACACATCCTGGCACACGATGGGGCAATTTAGCATGGTCAATCCACCTAACCTGCAGATCTTTGGACTGTGGGAGGAAACCAGAGCAGCCGGAGGAAACCCACAGAGACACGGGGAGAATGTGCAAACTCCACACAAACTATTACCCAAGGCCGGAATTGAACCCAGGTCCCTGGCGCTGTGAGGCAGCAATGCTAACCACCGTGTCACCCCTAATCTGGATGCGTGCATCGGATCTATTTTCAATTCCTTCCATTGTCTGTCCCAGCACCAGTTTCAGCAACAGGAAAACATATCTTGCGATATGTTTACCTTGCCTGATCTTGGGGGAGCGATGGGGGCAGTGTTTATTGTTTATCCCACAACTAAATAATCTTACAAGATAGATTTGGTTTTTTATTTAGTTTCAACACCAGCTGAAGACGGAGAGTTCCAGAATGCTCAGACGCCTCATCAGAACGTTTCACTCGTGGGCCCTACCTCCATTTTGTTTGCAATCGAGCCTCGGCTTGTTTACAGTATCATCAGTTTACTTTGAGACAAATTGGCCGAACCTTCGCAAGAGGTTGCGGTATTTTAAACACAACTGAGTTGCACATAAAGCATTTTCTGCATTCTTTGAAACTGATTTAAGATGAACACAGGCCCTCTCCAGCAACAGTGGCCACAAGCTCCACATCGACATGGCGAGATAATGCCATTTGCGCTGATGTGGGATCAAATGGCGGCCATTTTCTTTTTAAAAATTCCTTCACAGGACATGGCTTCGCTGGCTGAGCCAGCATTTATTGCCCATCCCCCTAGTTGTTCTTGAACTGAATGGCTTGCTTGGCCATTTCAGAGGGCAGTTGAGAGTCAACCACATTGATGTAGCTGTGGAGTCACATGTAGGCCAGACCGGGTAAGGACGGCAGATTTCCTTCCCTAAAGGACATTAGCGAACCAGATGGGTTTTTCCGACAATCGACAATGGTTTCATGGTCATCAGTAGATTCTTAATTCCAGATATTTTTTGTTGAGTTCAAATTCCACCATCTGCCATGGCAGGATTTGAACCCGAGTCCCTAGAACATTAGCTGAGTTTAATAGGTTAATAGTCTAGCGATAATACCACTAGGCCATTGCCTCATCTTACATGCAGAGGAAGCAGTAGAGTAGTGCTATTGTCACTGGACTAGTAATCCCGAGACCCAGTGTAATGCTCTGGGGAGCCGGGTTCGAAATTCCATCATGGGTAGATAGTGAAATTTGAATTCAATTAAAAAACAAATCTGTAATTAGAAGTCTAACGATGACCATGAAACCATTGTTGTAAAAACCCATCTAGTTCACTAATGTCCTTTAGGGAAGGAAATCTGCCGTCCTTACCCTGTCTGACCTACATGTGACTCCAGAGCCCACAGCAATGTGGTTGACTCTTAAATGCCCCTCTGAAATGGAGGGTAGTTAGGGGTGGGCAATAAATGCAGGGCTCAGCTAGCGACGCCCACATTCTGCAATTGATTTTTTAAAACGCAATGGGCTCCAGTTGCCATATTTCTAAAAGGAAAAAGTAAAGTTTATTTATTAGTCACAAGTAAGGCTTACATTAACACTGCAATGAAGTTACTGTGAAAGCCCCCTAGTCGCCACAATCCGCCGCGCGTTCGGGTAAATGTACATAACTAGCAAGTCTTTAAGACTGTGGGAGGAAACCGGAGCACCCGGAGGAAACCCACGCAGACACGGGGAGAATGTGCAAACTCCACACAGACAGTGACCCAAGCCGGGAATCAAACCCGGGTCCCTGGCACTGTGAGGCAGCAGTGCTAACCACTGTGCCACCGTGCCGCCCATTGTGCCACCGTGCCGCCCATATTTCATGTTGAAGCGATTTACCAAGAAACCCTTCCCGCGAGACTGGAAAATGATTCAATATAAGTCATTTTTCAAAGCAATTTTCAGAAATTTTCCATATGGGTTGCTCACAGGTGTTTATTATTACAGAAAATTATTTTATTTGCGATAAATCCATTTTCAGCTGTAAAAATAAACCTTTGCCACCTTACCATTGTTAGGTATGCTGAGGAATGTGTTTCAATTGTGAGATTACACTCTATTACAGTGTTTGGATGGTCAGGTTCTTATGGGATCATTTTCACTGGTAATCACACAATGGAGGCAATGGCACAGTGGTATTGTTGCTGAGCTAGTAATGCTTCTGGGACCCGGGTTCGAAATCCCACCATGGCAGATGACAAAATTTGAATTCGATTAAAAATCTGGAATTAAGAATCTACTGATGACCGTGAAACCACTGTCAGGAAAAACCCATCTGGTTCACTCATGTTCTTTAGGGAAGGAAATCTGCCATCCTTACCTGGTCTGGCCTACATGTGATTCCAGAGCCACAGCAATGTGGTTGACTCTTAAATGCCCTCAGGAATGGGGAATAAATACTGGCCCAGCCAGCGATGCCCACATCCCATGGATGAATTTTTTAAAAAATTACGTGTAAGGTTTTTATCATTAACTTGAACTGTAATCTAAATGGTAAAACTCTGAGTGTATATTGGGGTTACCTCCCCATTTGTGGAAGCTCTATCTCTGTTATCTAGTCGATGACTACACTCTCTTGTATCAGCCCCGTAGTAGCCTAAAACATATGCACTAAAGTAGGGAAATTCCCTTAAATTGAAGGTGAGATCCGAGAAACATAGAAACTTAGGGGTGGCATGGTGGCACAGTGGTTAGCACTGCTGCCTCACAGTGCCAGGGACCCGGCCTCGGGTCACTGTCTGTGTGGAGTTTGCACGTTCTCCCCATGTCTGCGTGGGTTTCCTCCAGGTGCTCCGGTTTCCTCCCACAGTCCAAATTGGCCATGCTAAATTGTCCCTTAGTGTCAGGGGGATTAGGAGGGTAAATATATGGGGTTACGGGAATACGACCTGGGTGGGATTGTTGTCGGTGGAGGCTTGATGGGCCAAATGGCCTGCTTCTGCACTGTAGATTCTATGATTCAATAAGAGCTAGAAGCAGGAGGAGGCCATTCAACCCTTCCAACCTGCTCCACCATTCATTATGATCATGGCTGATTATCAAATTCAATGTCCTGATTCTCCCTTCCCCCCCATATCCCTTGATCCCTTTAGCCCCAAGAGCTATATCTAATTTCTTCTTGAAATCATACAATGTTTTGGCCTCAACTACTTTCTGTGGTAGTGAATTCCACACATTCACCACTCTCTGGGTGAAGAAATTTCTCCTCACTTCCGTCCTAAAAGGTTTACCCCTTATCCTCAAACTATGACCCCTCGTCATAGTTTGAGTGCATTCCTGATCACAGTAACTTATCAGTTAAAAAAACAATATTGCTTCCTTAGTCACACCCATTATTTTTGCCAAACACCTTTAATTTCCTTCTATCATAGTTTCTCCTTAGTTTCTCTAACATGGCGTCACGGTGGCACAGTGGTTAGCTCTGCCGTCTCACAGCGCCAGGGACCCAGGTTCGATTCCGGCCTCGGGTGACTGTGTAGAGTTTGCACACTCTCCCCTGTGTCTGGGCGGGTTTCTTCCAAGTGCTCCGGTTTCCTCTCACACTCCAAAGATGTGTGGATTTGGTGGATTAGCCAATGCTAAATTGATCCTTAGTGTCCAAAGATGTGCAGGTTAGGTGGATTAGCCATGCTAAATTGCCCCTTAGTGTCCAAAGACGTGCAGGTTAGGTGGATTGGCCATGCTAAATTGGTCCTTAGTGTCCAAAGATGTGTAGGTTAGCGGAGATTAGTGGGGTAAATACATTGGGTTATGGGGACAGGGCCTGGGTCGGATGTTCTGTCAGCGAATCAGTGTAGACTCAATGGGCCGAATGGCCTCCTTCTGCACTGTAGGGCATCTATGATTCTACATTATATGGAAATAACCACATGTGTTGAAAAGTAACCATTCCATCACTAAATTCTTTTTGTGTATATATTTGCGATTAAATGTCTGGACGGTAAAGAAACATTTCAGTATGTAACCCGGACTTCATTGTTTTATTCTTTTCACTTTGTTTATTCTGATTGACTTAAATGAATTTCAATGCAGGTTTGCTAACTAATGGGAATAAGGCTACAATATAACCATTCTCCCTTCAACTTTCGTCCGTCAGGCAAAAGATCCAAAAGTCTGAGGTCACGTACCAACCAAGTCAAGAACAGTTTCTTCCCTGCTGCCATCAGGCTTTTGAATGGACAGACCATATATTAAGTTGACCTTTCTGTACACCTTATTTATGACTATGACACTATATTCCCTCTCCTTTCCTTCTCCCCTGTGTAAGAAAAGGGCGGCACGGTGGCACGGTGGTTAGCACTGCTGCTTCACAGCTCCAGGAACCAGGGTTGGATTCCCAGCTTGGGTCACTGTCAGTGTGGAGTTTGCACATTCTCCTCGTGTCTGCGTGGGTTTCCTCCAGGTGCTCCGGTTTCCTCCCACAGTCCAAAGATGTACGGGTTAGGTTGATTGGCCATGCTAAAAAAAAAAATTGCCCTTAGTGGCCTGAGATGCGTAGGTTAGAGAGATTAGTGGGTAAATCTGTAGGGATATGGGGATAGGGCCTGGGTGGGATTGTGGTCGGTGCAGACTCGATGGGCCGAATGGCCTCTTTCTGTACTGTAGGGTTTCTATGATTCTATGATTCTATGAATCATAGAAACTCTACAGTGCTGAAGGAGGCCATTCGGCCCATCGAGTCTGCACCAACAACAATCCCACCCCGGGCCCTATCCCCACAATCCCACACATCCTGGGACACTAAGGAACAATTTAGCATGGTCAATCCATGAAACCCGCACATCTTTGGACTGTGGGAGGAAACCGGAGCACCCGAAGGAAACATACGCAGACAAGGGGAGAACGTGCAAACTCCACACAGACAGCAACAAAGCCGGGAATCGAACCCAGGTCCATGGGGCTGTGAGGTAGCAGTGTTAACCACTGTGCCATTGTTCATACTCTAGGAACAGTATGTTTTGTTTGTATGGAATGCAAGAAACAATATTTTTCACCGTATCCCATTACATGTGACAATAAAAAATCAAATCAAATCAAAACTCCAGAGTACAATAACTACAATAACCTACCGCACCCTAGATGCTTCAGGTAATCACATACCTTGGTTTCATCTCCAGTGGGAGAGGTGCCCTTGATAAAACATACTGCAAGGGTGCGACTGTTTTAGAGAAACAATTCTAATATTCCGAGCATTTCAACATATTCGGCAAGTTCTTACATTCCAACATGATTATCGCCATTGTCCCTTCTGACTATTCGTATACAATTCTTTACAAAGTCCAACACAAGCAGAGTAATCCCTTGATCCTTGGACTCATAGCAATCAGCTGATACGGTTCTAAGTGTCATATTGCTGCCCATTGCTGATAAATTCACCGGTTAAAGAGTAACCAACTGCGTGTGAAGCAAACCAACCTATTCTTGGGCGGCACGGTAGCACAGTGGTCAGCACTGCTGCTTCACAGCTCCAGGGACCTGGGTTCGATTCCCGGCTTGGGTCACTGTCTGTGCGGAAGTTGCACGTTCTCCCTGTGTCTGCGTGGGTTTCCTCCGGGTGCTCCGGTTTCCTCCCACAGTCCAAAGATGTGCGGGCTAGGTTGATTGGCCATTCTAAATTGCCCTTAGTGTCCCAGAATGCATAGGTTAGAGGGATTAGTGGGTAAATATGTGGGGATATGGGGATAGGGCCTGGGTGGGATTGTGGTTGGTGCCGACTCGATGGGCCGAATGGCCTCTTTCTGCACTGTAGGATTCTATGATTTCTTGTATCGAAATAAATCAGAGTACGTCGCACTTCAGGTGGGGGTTGGTTGGCTCAATTGGCTAGATGGCTGGCCTGTGGATCAGATTAATGCCAACATCACAGGGCTTGATCCCCATTCCATGGATTCAGGGCCTGTCTCACCGTCCCACCTGGAGTAAAAAAATCACTGGGCATTTTGCCCAGTTCAGCAAATATCTTTCAAGGGGCTGCCTTTGGCAGAGAGCTAAGGGCAGCACGGTGGCACAGTGGTTAGCACTGCTGCCTCACAGCGCCAGGGACCCGGGTTCAATTCCCGGCTCGGGCCACTACCTGTGCAGAGTCTGCACGTTCTCCTTTCCCGGTATTTTACGACCCTGGCTCGGGCGAGGCTCGTAAAATCCCGCCCGTGGCCAACGGAGAATTCCATTCTGTGAGCTGCTCCTGCCCCGGAATCGGGACGGGTGTGCTGGTAAAATTCCAGCACCCGTGTCTGCGTGGGTTTCCTCCGGGTGCTCCAGTTTCCTCCCACAGTCCAAAAGGGAGTGCTGGTTAGGTGTATCAGCCATGCTAAATTCTCCCTCAGTGTACCCAAACAGGCACTGGAGTGTGGCAATGAGGGTATTTTCACAGTAATTTCATTGCGGTGTTAATGTAAGCCTATTTGTGACGCTAATAAATAAACTTCAACTTTAGAAGGAGGCAGTTGGATGCCACATTTCGACATTCATTTGTTTTAGTCCTGTCTACAGTTGCAAAATGGCAATCTGAAAAACGTCGCTCACTAAAAACACTTGGGTTAGAATTCTCTGATCTCGTTCGCCCCACCAGTGAGAATGGAAAATTTGACGCTCAGCCAAAACTCCATTCACTGCAGCGGGACTGGAAAATCCCAGCCATGGGCAAGGTTGGAGAATTCCGACCTTGATCTTCAATTGATTTCTTGGTGTTCTGTGAAAACTGCAAGCAACCATAGGGCCTTGAAGGGAGAACCAAGGGTGAGCAGAAGAGCATCACTACAGCAGACAAATATAATGGCCCAGATTCTGTGGGCAGTGGCAAATAAATGGTGCTAATTGTCATTCCACTCATACTTTCCCCTACATTTTCTATGGGCTTTTGCACTGGAAGTTACAGTGATCAGAGAGTCATTTCAGCACAGCGCTCGATATAGGGGATCTGATTGGATTGAAGTTTTGTTAATGAGCAGCGCAGAGTCTATACCAGGAAGTATCGGGTGGAACAGTGAATTCAATGTTAAATCATTGACAGAAAGTGAAATAAAGAGAGGGAAAGAAAGATGGAATTAAGATAAATGAAATTAAGAGATAGAAAGAAAAGATTAAAATATAAGATTTTATATACGTTGAAAAAAAATTCCAACAACAATTGAAATGTGAAGGAATGAGACTCCACAGTTGTAAAAGTTAACTTTCAGTGCTAGAGACGTTATTCACCAATAATAAGACATAATTGTTCGTAAAAAATTACTTATATGGGAATGGACAACACATGACCCTTCCTGGCAAATTTAATGTTTACCTTTGGCGGAACGGTGGCGCAGTGGTTAGCACTGCTGCCTCACAGCGCCAGGGACCTAGCTTCGATTCCGGCCTTGGGTCTCTGTCTGTGTGGAGTCTGCACTTTCTCCCCGTGTCTGCTTGGGATTCCTCCAGATGCTCCGGCTTCCTCCCACATTGCAAAGATGTTAGTTGATTGGCCATGCTAAACTGTGTCAAGGGGGATTAGCAGAGTAAATGTGAGGGGCTACAGGAATAGGGCCTGGGTGGGATTGTGGTCGGTACAGACTCGATGGACCAAATGGCGTCCTTCTGCCCTGTAGGGATTCTATGGTTCTATAATGATTCTATCAGATAAGTAGCCCAACTTCATGCGGTCCCAATGTTTCATTGCCAGGTCTCTGGGTAGTAAGCGCTATTGTGCAGCTTGTGACTGGGCATCACAACACAGGCAGTAACTTACTGATTTCCACATTTAAGTGTGCCTGTCCAATCGCTGAAAGTTACCATCCATTTTGCTTTTTAACAACATGAGGTTCTGATAGCCTCGCCATTGTTACTCATCACAAAATCTGGATCAATAGAACATTCTTGTCAATTATCAGATAATTCAAGTTAAGCGAATGAATTAAGAGGGATAGATTTTCATATGTTTTTGTCTTTAATGCCTTCCAAGAAAGCACTATTGCTTGTTGTTGTTTCTCTTTCCACACCTATTGTTGCACAAGGCAGACTTTCTTTTTGATTTGATTTGATTTATTATTGTCACATGTATTAGTATACAGTGAAAAGTATTGTTTCTTGCGCGCGATACAGACAAAGCATGCCGTTCATAGAGAAGGAAAGGAGAGAGTGCAGAATGTAGTGTTACAGTCATAGCTGGGATGTTGAAGTGAAAACTTTCCTGCTTCTTGACTGTGATAGAAAGACTCAACAAAATTTGTTTCGACTAAATAACTAGCCTTTATTTACGAAAGACTGCATGCAGTTTTGGCTGAAAACTTGAGTTCAGAGAGCAGTTGGTACAACTTGCTAATTCTTCCTCAAGTCCACAATTACACAAAGAATCAGTTCAGTATTTATACATAATCATTATCAGTTTGCATGACCAGAGCATATTCAGGAATTCAATTAGTAATAGAATCATAAGCAATGTCATTAATCATGTCATAACTTGCTGACCTCCTAGAACTCTTTGTCTCAACATTCATACTCTTATCTTGTCCTTTGATGTAACAGAAGAAGGACGGTGACTCCGTCATCCCTGACCTTATCTTCTTTTATTTACTCATACAGCCTTAAAGTTATGCGGAGTCAGCCTTGCTTATATTGTACCAAATAGCTGACCAATTTTCCCATCATGCTATTCCTTAGCTCATACAACTTCACATTCCTTCCTTTTGTCATATCATGACAACTAATTAAATAGGTATATCCATGACCCGATTAAAAATGCATTTACACAAGCAACCAAGCAACCCTATCCCCAGTAGCAGTAGTAGTAACATGGAGGCCTTAAAGATCCAATCAAATAATCCATGACCCAGCCATCCTAACCAACCCGGTGGGTCATAATCATGAAATTCACGGCCAATCTTTTGAATTTGATCAGCCTGTCTCTTAATATGGTCGGCCAGGTTGGTGATATTTTCAGAGGCATCTGGGATATAAGTACAGCATTCCTGACCTACAATGGCGCACGTTCCTCCCTGCAAGGCTAACAGGTAATCCAAAGCCAGTCGATTTTGTAATGCCACGGTCCGGACAGCCACCAGCTCAGCCGAGACCTCGGCCAGTGCCTGTCCAGTTGCCCTGGCTTCTGCCGCTGTTACGTTTGCCAGTTGTTCCAATGCTGAGGCCATAAGAATCAGTTCATTGGCTGCCCTGCCCCTTCCATATAGTGGAAAGGCCATCATAAAGTACCGTTCGGTTCCGCTAATGGTCCTCGTGGCTCGCGAGGGGTGATGCTGAATGGAGGGTAGGTGGTGTAGGGTACGACATATACCAGATAACAGGATCCTATCCAATTGGTAGGAAGCCACGAGTATGCTTTAGTGCCGCATATGAAATATGTTCCATTATAGGCTGTAAAATCATCAGCCAAAGTCATCCAGGGTATTGGAGAAGTATGTACCCATGAGCTATTAGAGGTTATATTCCATACCCTGGACCAATGAAGAATAAACATACCCTTGTCAGACAGATTTGCTACTGGTCCTTGCCACTCAGCTGTAAGGTTGCATCTACTTTGTCCCATCAACTTTCCGTTCCCTGATTTACTAAAACATAGGGAGCCTCGCACATCATTCGAGGGGACGGTAAGGGAGGGTGGAAGCAAGGCATGGTTATAAGCAGGCTGGGACCAAGCCAAAAACCTAGTCATTTCATAGCCAGCCGATTTCCAGTCTCTCATATCCCCCCCCACCCTGTTCGGTTTTGATGAGGCATAGAATCCATTCAACTGTCTCTTCTATATGGAATGGGAGGGATTGGAGAGGTATTCCTTCCCTCGAATGGACAGGGATGTGGGTACAAACCCAACACTTGCTTACATTCAATTTTTCAGCATAAATATATGACATATATAAATAGATATTGGCATGCAGTTTCCACTTCAACAAGGGTGTCGAGAAAGATTAACCTAGTGCGAGGTAGGTCCATTCAAAGGTCTGATGGCAGCAGGGAAGAAACTGTTCTTGAGTCGGTTGGTACCTGATCTCAGACTTTTGTATCTTTTTCCCGATGGAAGAAGGTAGGAGAGAGAATGTCCGGGGTGCGTGGGATCCTTGACTATGCTGGCTGCTTTTCTGAGACAGCAGGAAGTATAGACAGAGTCAATGGATGGGAGGGTGGTTTGAGTGATGGACTGGGCTTCATTCATGACCCTTTCTCGTTTCTTGCAGTCTTGGGCAGAGCAGGAACCATACCAAGCTGTGATACAACCAGAAAGAATGCTTTCAATGGTGTATCTGTAAAAGTTGGTGAGAGTCGTAGCTGACATGCCAAATTTCCTTAGTCTCCTGAGAAAGTAGAGGCATTGGTGGGCTTTCTTAACTATTGTGTAGGCATGTGGGGACCAGGAAAAGTTGTTGGTGATCTGGACACCTAAAAACTTGAAGCTCTCGACTATTTTTACTTTGTTCCTGTTGATGTGGACAGGTGCATGTTCTCCACTACGCTTCCTGAAGTCGATGACTATCTCTTTCATTTTGTTGACAGTGAGGGAGAGATTATTGTCGTTGCACTCGTTCACCAGATTCTCTATCTCTTCATCTGATTTCACAGCAAGTTTTACTGCTAGTCTGCCGCCAGGGGGCTTGTAGCTTGAGCGGCTACACTCTTCATCAAGCATGGTTGCCTCTCCTGCTCTAGCCACCAGTCATTAGTGTGTGTTGGATGGCTTTTGCAGGTTGATACTCGTTGGGGTGAGATTCTCCGGCCTCCCAGCCACATGTTCGCCGTTGGCGTGTAATTTGCTAGCGATGGGATTCTCCGATCCTGCCGCTGTCAATGGAAATTCCCATTGATGTCACCCCATACTGGCTGGAAAACGGTTGGCGGGGGAACGCTGCCGGTGGGACTGGAGAATCCCGCCGGCGTGAATGGCCAGAGAATTCCGGTCAACATATTTTGTTGCATTATAACCATCAAGCCCTGAGGTGGGATTCGAACCCAGAGCTTCTGGCTCAGTAGCAGGGACACTGTCCATTGTGGCCCAAGACTCCAAGAAAGCATTATGGACAGAGAACATAACTTATACTTCTAGTGTGCCCTTGAGATGCCCAATATGCCTTCCAACCAATGAATTATTTTGAGAAGATTATTCATTGTTTTATCCTGGATCAAAGGTTATGGGGATAAAGTGGGATTAGGCTATTGAGTTGGATAATCAGCCATGATCGTAATGAATGGCGGAGCAGGCTCGAAGGGCCAAATGGCCTCCTCCAGCTCCTTATTCAATGTTTCTCTGTTTCTATAAGCAAACAATCTGCACACAAGATCTCACAAAGAGCGAAATATAAATAACCAGTTAGTGTGGCTGCTTTGGGTTGTGTTTATTGAGGAAAATTATTTTTCTACCTTGTTGGGGTGTGAGCATCGCTGGCAGAGCCAACACATATTGTTCATCCCTAAGTCCCTAAATCCGCATGAGTTTTTTGTTCAATTTGTTCACAGGATGCGGGCATGGCTGGCTAGGAAGGCCCACCGTATGTTCTGCCCATCAGGCTGCTAAGTGGACAGCAGCGGGCCTTTCTCCCAACTGAGGACCCCTGCTGGCTGATTGGATGCCAGCAGCTCTTGCGCTCGACAGCGCCACGAAAGAGGAGGTGGTTGCTGCCGGAATAACACCCTCCAGAATCACAAGAGTGACCCAGGAAAAAAACTAAGCGCTGTTGGGGGTGGTCTCGCGAGGTGAAGGGGTGGCATGGAAAGAAAAGGAGGGGCTACTGGGGTGGTCGGCAAAGGAGTTTCTGTCAGCGGCTACTTACCTACTGCTGCCCCATGTCCAAGTTCTGATCACACCTTCCCATCGCATGAGGCAGCACAGTGGCACAGTGGTCAGTACTGCTGCCTCACAGCACCAAGGACCCGGTTCGATTCTGGTCACTGTCTGTGCGGAGTCTGCACGTTTTTCCCATGTCTGTGTGGGTTTCCTGCGGGTGCTCTAGTTTCCTCCCACATTCCAAAGAGGGCAGGTTCAGTTGATTGGCCATGCAAAATTGCCCCTTGGTGTCAGGGGGATTAGCAGGGTAAATACATAGTGTTTTGGGGATAGGGCCTGCGTGGGATTATGGTCGGTGCAGGCTTGATGGACCAAATGGCCTCCTTCTGCACTATAGGGATTCTATGATATTCTATCACTGATCTCCCAGTCTCAATAATTTTAATGTTATACAAGGCACAAAAGTGCGATGAGGTAAGTTGTGCCACAGCACCTTCAAAAAAAATGAAAATAATGATGCCGACACAAAGACATGGTGGCACAGTGGCACTGCTGCCTCACAGCTCCAGGGAACTGGGTTCGATTCACAGCTTGGGTCACTATCTGTGTGGAGTTTGCACGTTCTCCCCGTGTCTGCGTGGGTTTCCTCCGGGTGCTCCGGTTTCCTCCCACAGTCCAAAGATGTGCGGGTTAGGTTGATTGGCCATGCTAAAATTGCCCTTTCGTGTCCCAGGGTGTGTAGGTTAGAGGGATTAGCAGGATAAATGTGTGGGGTTGTGGGGATAGAGCCTGGGGTGCAGACTCGATGGGCCGAACGGCCTCCTTCTGCACTGTAGGGATTCTATGATTTTCTATGATAAAAGCATAATACTGCGGATGCTGGAATCTGAAACAAAAACAAAAAAATGCTGGAAAATCTCAGCAGGTCTGACAGCATCTGTGGAGAGAGAATAGAACCAATGTTTCAAGTCTGGATGACTCTTCGTCAAAGATAACTTCCTTAAGCAAGGTCAAGACCAGGGGCATGGTCGGGAACCCCAAATAACTTGCAGAATGTTTGATATTTCTTGGCCCTCTAATGGAGGAGGTCAGTGGGCTTCATTGCGCCATATTTCTGAGTAGGCCCAACTAACAATGATCACCCGCTGCCCCATTGTGAAGCCCCAGCTGACTGCTGCGTGCCTGGGATGATGTGGTCACTCATAAACAATACTTAAATATGGTGACCTCACCCCTAACTCGGGAGACTCTGACAGGGCCATGAGTGGAGGCTTCCCGCGGGCACATTCCAGCATTTACACAAAGGATGGTGGATCTGTGGACATTTGACTTTAAAATGTTTATTGAAGGAGATTTGTTTTGTAACCAAGAAACCTGACACGCTTCAGACCATAAAAGCATTATGGCACAATCAAACAGTGTGTAGCCAGTAAACATTTTGGGCAGCAAAGCAAATGGGAATGACAATCTTTAGATCATTACCATATCATTGCAATATAACTTACCGCTTGCAATGAATTAACTCATTCTATGTTCGACTGCCCCTTGAAGGTTTCTTTTTACTGATATTGGCTTGTCTCTATTCTCTCAGAATTATCATAGAATTATAGAACCCCTACAGTACAGAAATTCACCAAAGATCCTTAGACAGCACCTTCCAAACCCATGGCCATTTCCATCTAGAAGGACAAGGGCAGCAGATACATGGAACACCATCACCTGCAAGTTCCCCTCCAAGCCATTCACCGTCCTGAGTTGAAAATATATCGCCATTCCTTCACAGTCGCTGGGTCAAATTCTTGGAATTCCCTCCCTAACGGCATTGTGGCTCAACCCACAGAACATGGACTGCAGCGATTCAAGAAGGCAGCTCATCACCACCTTCTCAAGGACAACTAGGGATGGGCAATAAATGCTGGCCAGCCAGCGACACCCATGTCCCACGAACGAATAAACAAAAGTGCAGAAGGAGGCCATTTGGCCCATCGAGCCTGCACTGACAACAATTCTGCCCAGGTCCTGTCCATATAACCCCACATTTACCCTACTTGATATTAAGGGGCAATTTAGCATGGCCAACCTACCTAACCCACACATCCTTGGACTGTTGGAGGAACAATGGATGAATGAACACCGCTCCACAATCACTAGGCAAGACTATTCTCTTCCTGTTGGGGACCACTTCAGCGGTCACAGGCACTCGGCCTCTGATATTCGGGTAAGCGTTCTCCAAGGCGGCCTTCACGACACACGATGGCGCAGAGTCGCTGAGCAGAAACTGATAGCCAAGTTCCGCACACACGAGGACGGCCTCAACTGGGATATTGGGTTTATGTCACACTATTTGTAACCTCCACAGCTTGCCTGGACCTGCCGAGTTTCACTGGCTGTCTTGTCTGGAGACAATACACATCTTTTTAACCTGTCTTAATGCTCTCTCCACTCACGTTGTTTGTATCTTAAAGACTTGATTAGCTGTAAGTATTCGCATTCCAACCATTATTCATGTAAATTGAGTCTGTGTCTTTATATGCCCTGTTTGTGAACAGAATTCCCACTCACCTGAAGAAGGGGCTTGGAGCTCCGAAAGCTTGTGTGGCTTTTGCTACCAAATAAACCTATTGGACTTTAACCTGGTGTTGTTAAACTTCTTACTGTTGGAGGAAACCAGGGCACCTGGAGGAAACCCACGCAGACATGGGGAGAACATGCAAACTCCACACAGACAGTCAACCGAGGCCGGAATCAAACCCGGGTCCCTGGCGCTGTGAGGGATTTGAGGGATAAATATTAGCCAGGAAACTGGGGAATGTGCTGGAGTGTTGATACACGGGGTTGAATACAGATTTATTGTGGCGTTGGGGAATAATAACAGATGACCTGAGGTAAATAAGTCCATAGATGTGTGGGTTAGGTGGATTGGCCATGATAAATTGTCCCTTAGTGTCGGGGGACTAGCTCGGGTAAATGCATCGGATTATGGGGATAGGGCCTGGGTGGGATTGTGCTCAGTGCAGGCTCGATGGGCCGAATGGCCTCCTTCTGCACTGTAAGATTCTATGAATCAAATCTATTTTATAGAACAGATGGTGAGGGTTTGGAATGGACTGGCTGATAGGGTGATAGAAAAGAATCTTATCGTGACCTTCGAAAGGGAATTAAATGCAGATTTAATGGGTGAAATCTTCTGAAAAATGGCAAAGGGATTCAAACTGAAAACCGACCTGTTTCTCTCCAGGGAAAGAGATAGGTTGTCCACCCAGATCCTCCCACGTTTGCCATTATAAAGCAGGGGGGATGGGGGTGTGTGTTTTCTTTTATTCATTCATGGGACATGGGCGTCGCTGGCTGGCCAGCATTTATTGCCCATCCCTAGTTGCCCTTGAGAAGGTGATGGTGAGCTGCCTTCTTGAATCGCTGCAGTCCAAGTGTTGTGGGTTGACCCACAATGCCGTTAGGGAGGGAATTCCAGGATTTTGACCCAGCGACTGCGAAGGAACGGCGATATATTTCCAACTCAGCATGGTGAGTGGCTTAGAAGGGAACTTGCAGGTGGTGGTGTTCCCATGTATCTGCTGCCCTTGTCCTTCTAGATGGAAGTGGTCGTGGGTTTGGAAGGTGCTGTCTAAGGATCTTTGGTGAATTGCTGCAATGCATCTTGTAGATAGTACACACTGCTGCTACTGAGCGTCGGTGGTGGAGGGAGTGGATGTTTGTAGATGTGGTGCCAATCAAGCGGACTGCTTTGTCTTGGATGGTGTCAAGTTGCTTGAGTGCTGTTGGAGTTGCACCCATTGTGCCATTACAATGAGGGACAGGGCCTAATAACACCAACAAGCCCAACTCCATGGAGATCAGGGCATCCTTTCTCAAAGCCCCAATCTCAAAGCCATGTTACAGACCTCCACCCACCTCACCCATTATTACTGGCATCAGGTTCCCACCACCCCCCTCCAAAATTGCTGGCATTGAGCCATCGGGGCAATGGCCCAACACCCACCCTCCTTATTTCTGGTCTTCGATGCCTCCCCATCATTTCCCCCCCCACCACATCATGAAGTGAATCCCCACAAAGGGGGTTGCCTACAGGCCTCCACCCCCCCCCCCCGTAGGCCCCACCCCTGTGGACACCGCCGCCTCAAGACACCTGCCCCAGGCAGTGCCAACCTGCCAGTGTGCCAGGGGACAGTGCCCTGTCCCTGATCAGCAGGGGGGGCTGCACTGGCCTCCGAGCCCCCGGAATTCCCATCACATCTGGTCTCTGTCTTTGGAGATGGGTCGTCATTCCTGCCAATGTCACATCATCACGACAGCGGGTGGGAACATATGGCGTTCCCGGAAAATATGGCATTAAGCCGGTTTTGAATTTTTGAATATATTTAAATGTCCTCATGCATTTAAATGTTCATGTCCTCACTGGGCATAGCTGGAGGGCATGATGTGGAGATGCCGGCGTTGGACTGGAGTAAACACAGTAAGAGTTCTAACAACACCAGGTTAAAGTCCAACGGGTTTATTTGGTAGCAAATGCCATTAGCTTTCGGAGCGCTGCCCCTTCGTCAGATGGAGTAGAAATGTGCTCTCAAACAGGGCACAGAGACACAAAATCAAGTTACAGAATACTGATTAGAATGCGTATCTCTACAGCCAACCAGGTCTTAAAGATACAGACAATGCGGGTGGAGAGAGCATTAAGCACAGGTTAAAGAGATGTGTATTGTCTCCAGATAGGACAGCCAGTGAGATTCTGCAAGTCCAGGAGGCAAGTTGTGGGGGTTACTGATAGTGTGACATAATCCCAAGATCATAGCTGGAGGGGGCAGGGAAGATCTGATTCTGAGATCTCCCCGCCCGTTCTGGCCCTCTCGCGAGAGTTTCCGACCAGAACGGGATTTACGTCCATGCCTCCAATGTTGTGATATCACATTAATATGCTAATGATTAAGCAGCCAGGATGTAAACATTGGGAGCAGCAGACATTGTGTGGAGGAGCTTTCTGTTTCGCTGGTGGCACGCGGCGTGAAGGAATTGCAGTTGTACATTCCTGTTAACAATAGCTGTCGAATCTTTGTAGTAAACCTGTCTGCTGAACAACCCTGCGCATCGTCTGCAAATAAACTGAACTTTAGTTTGCCAGTCCTGTGTGAGCTTGTATTAAGCAAACATAAAAAATATAACACTGGCAGCATGGCGGCACAGTGGTTAGCACTGCTGCCTCACAGCGCCAGGGACCCGGGTTCGATTCCCGGCTTGGGTCACTGTCTGTGCGGAGTTTGCACATTCTCCCCGTGTCTGCATGGGTTTCCTCCGGGTGCTCCGGTTTCCTCCCTCAGTCCAAAGATGTGCGGGTTAGGTTGATTGACCATGCTAAAATTGACCCTTAACGTCAGGGGGGTAAATGGGTAGGGTTGTGGGGATGGGGCCTGGATGGGATTGTGGTCAGTGCAGACTCGATGGGCTGAATGGCCTCCTGCTGCACTGTTGGGATTCTATGGAAAAGGAGGAAAGTATTGCTGGAATATGAGGGAAAGGGGGCTGAATGGCCTCATTCTGTGTTGTATTCCTCTACGATTCTAAGCAAAGGCACAGGTCACCCTAGTCCAACAGAAAGAGAAGTGTCCTTACAATTTAACAGCAAGAGGGCTGGGAATGCAGATTTTGTTTTGTTGTATAAAACCGTGTACGTCGTAAAGATCATTCACTGTTTAAAAAGAGCGGCTGCGTGCACTTACTCATAAATGCAGTTGCCAAGAGCATGTTGTAGGGCCTGTAAAATTACTTTGCGAATTATTATCTAGGTTCCATGCAGCTTTACAAGCACATGCCCCTCGTAACAGACTCAAAATGAGAATGAGTCGTTTTAGGATGATGCAGAGTTCAAAGCTGTACACTTATAAATTGTGCTTTATATCTATCTGGACAATCCGCCCACGATCCGACCCATGCCTTGTTTCAGTGGAGACAGGCCAAGTGGTCCAGGCTGAAGGCAAGGGCAGAGGAAAGGCTGGTGGAGGTGTCCAGCTGGAAGATTATCATCGAATCCCTACGGTGCAGAAGGAGGCCATTCGGCCCAACGAGTCTGCACCGACCACAATCCCACCCAGGCCCTATCCCCATAACCCCATGCATTTACCCTCGCTAGTCCCCCTGACACTAAGGGGCAATTTAGCATGGCCAATCCACCTAACCACACCCGGTGCGGAGAGGGGAGGGTCGGGATGGCGACCTCCTCGTAAACCTACTCCTGGGCCTGGCGAAACGCGCCATTTACCGGTCCAGGCAGCGGGTGATCGAGGGGGCCGTCCATCCTGACTGTCTGCCCCTCTACCGCGGCTACGTTCGCGGCCGGATGTCCCTGGAGAGGGAGCATGCGGTGTCCACGGGCGCAGTTGACGCCTTCCGCGCCCGTTGGGCACCGCAGGGGTTGGGGTGCGTTATTGACCCTAATAATCACATTTTGATTTGATGTTTTTAAGTTTCCTTTGTACTTTGCTTTCTGTTCGGGCTGTTCCCCCTCCTTTTTGGGGAGCTGCCCCTTTTACTTTGTCCTGACTTAATCTGAGTTTGTGTATTTGGTTTGACCTAAAAAGAGGGCACATCTTTGTAGTGTGGGAGGAAACCGGAACATCCAAAGGAAACCCACACAGACACAGGGCGAATGTGCAAACTCCATACAGACAGTGACCCAAGCCGGGAATCGAACCCGGGTCCCTGGCGCTGTGAGGCAGCAGTGCTAACCACTGTGCCACCGTGCCGCCAACTTGCTCTTGCATGCGTAATTTGAAAGGTAATGGCAAAGATTTTAGCGCCTGCCACGGGAATTGGAGTGGGTGAGGGGCAGAGCATGGGAAGGTCCATTATCTGTAAGAGGCAGAACACAACGAACACAAAGGGTGGATTCTTATGCTCGTTCACGTGGCAGGATTTTCTGGTCCTGCGGCAGTGATTGGAGATTTGGCCGAGTGCCAATTTCTCCACCCTTGCTTGCAATGACAGCGGGGCGTGAACGGCTGGTAAGCACCCTAAGTCTCAAGGGTGCCACTTATGTAATAAAGTCCTTTGTTGAAGTTACATTTCTGGGAAGTAGCAGTAACCTTTGGGACAATCCAAGGATTGGAAGGCATGAGATACATGCAAGTTTGTCTTTTATGGCTCCTTAGCTGAAGGTTCCCATGGGAGACAGTGAGGACTCCAGGTATGTTTCTTTATGAGGCATAGGTGTCGCTGGCTGGCCAGCATTTATTGCCCATCCCTTGTTGCCCGAGGGCAGTTGAGACTCAACCACGTTGCTGTGGCTCTGGAGTTACATGTAGGCCAGACCAGGTAAGGATGGCAGATTTCTTTCTCCAAAGGGACATTATTGAACCAGATGGGTTTTTCCACCACTCGACAATGGTTGCATGGTCACCGGTAGATTCTTAATTACAGATTTTTTTATTGAATTCGAATTCCACCAAATGCCATGGTGGGATTCGAACCCGTGTCCCCAGAACATTAGCTAAATTTCTGGATTAATAGTCTAGCGATAGTACACTAGGCCATTGCCTCCCCATACAGTACAGAAGAGGCCATTCAGCCCATTGAGTTTACATCAACTCTCTGACAGAGTATCTTACCTAGGTTCTCTCACCCGCCCTATCCCCGTAACCCCACACATTTACCATGGCCAATCCAACTAACCTACACATCTTGGGACACTAAAAGGCAATTTAGCATGGCCAATCCACCTAACCCGCACATCTTTGGACTGTGGGAGGAAACCAGAGCACCCAGAGGAAACCCATGCAGACATGGGGAGAATGTACAGACTCCACACACACAGTCACCCAAGGCTGGAATCAAACCCGAGTCCCTGGAGCTGTGAGGCTGCAGTGCTAACCACTGTGCCAATGTGCCGCCCTTTAAAATGGTGGCACCCAATGTGGTGCAGGGGTAAAATCACTGGACTAGTAATCCAGAGGCCCAGTTTAATGTTCGGGGGACATGGGTTCAAGTCCCACTAGGGGGACTGAAATTTGCAATCAGCTCGCCACTAACCTTGAAGATAGCATTGCTGAGGGAGTTAGTGATCTCTATGGCAAAGAACCTTAACTTTCTCAATGTCTAAATATTGTAACAAAGTTTAATGGGAATTCCCAACGTGGAGCTGCAGTGATGTCATCCAGCTGCCCAAGCAGCCAATCACTTCAAGGAATTCTCACAGACAGACAGCCAGGAAATGAAAATCAAATCACTTTTGTAAACTTTTACAGAGAACAAAATAAGTACATGAGGTGACAGTACAAGATGAAATAGAAGGTGAACAAACTTCTGAAAAAATGCTTCGTTATTTTTTAAAATTCTGGTTTAAAAACTAATCACAATGGAGACACTTTATTGGATAAATAGCAGAGTGGGGACATGCCCCGGTCTATATCAATGAGGACGAAGTAGAAATCGTTGAGAGCTTCAAGCTTTTAGGTGTCCAGATCACCAACAAACTGTCCTGGTCCCTCCACATCGATTCTATATCTAAGAAAGCCCACCAACACCTCTACTTTCTCAGAAAACTAAGCAAATTTGGCATCCATGCAGAGATTGTGCAAACTCCACACTGACCGTCACCCAAGGCTGGAATCAAACCCGGGTCCCAGGCGTTGTGAGGCAGCATTGCTAACCACTGTGCCTCCGTGCCACTGGTGCCTTCCTATACATATCTTGCTTCTGCATGCGCAATTTGGAAGGTTCCTGAGAGATCTTCCGAGGCCATAAAACCCAGCCTAGTGTCTGCTAGATAAAAGAGGCCCCTCACAATTCATCACCAACAGTTGGTTGAAAAAGACGGAGGCTTGCTTTGGCAAAGTGCATTTCCTCAAACAAGCATTGAAGTGCGTGTGGGCGATGTTCAACCCACCAAGCAAAAATTGGTCTCCGCCTGCAACTGGAGAAGTATCAAGCAGTCTGAGGCCTGTTCTGGAAGGCTCACTCCTTCAAAGTACTTCACAGCACATAAGACCATAGACTATAAGACATAGGAGCGAAATTAGGCCACTCTGCCCATCGAGTCTGCTCTGCCATTCAATCATGGCTGATATAGTTCTCATCCCCATTCTCCTGCCTTTTCCCCATAACCCCTGATCCCCTTATTAATCAAGAACATATCTATCTCTGTCCTAAAGGCACTCAATGACCCGGCCTCCACAGCCTTCTGCGGCAAAGAGTTCCACAGATTCACCACTCTCTGGCTGAAGAAATTCCTCCTCATCTCTGTTAGAAAAGATCGTCCCTCTAGCCTAAGGTTCTGCCCTCTGGTTCTAGTTTTTCCTACTAGTGGAAACATCCTCTCCACGTCCACTCTATCCAGGACTCGCAGTATCCTGTAAGTTTCAATATGATCCCCTCTCATCCTTCTCAACTCCAACGAGTACAGACCCAGAATCCTCAACCGTTCCTCATACGACAAACTCTTCATTCCAGGGATCATTCCATCAGCGCTACAGTGATAGAGTCAGGCAAGGACAACAGGTGTAACCATTAACAGGCGGGATTTCCTGTTCCCCAGGTATAACTGCACTCCAGAGACCAAGAACTAATTACTTCCACCTTTACATTTCCACTGTAGATGAAACAATGTCAAGAAAACGTATTTAATCTCCAGTCTCTCCCCACAGGCGCCACTGTTCTATGTTCAAAAAAAGTAAAAGTTTATTTGTTAGTCACAAATAAGGCTTACATTAACACTGCAATGAAGTTACTGTGAAATTCCCTAAGTTGCCACACTCCAGCGCCTGTTCAGGTCAATGCAACTAACCAGCACATCTTTCAGACTGTGGGAGGAAACCGGAGCACCCGGAGGAAACCCACGCAGACACGGGGAGAACGTGCAAACTCCACACAGACAGTGACCCAAGCCGGGAATCAAACCCGGGTCACTGGCGCTGTGAGGCAGCAGCACTAACTGCTGTGCCACCATGCCGCCCATGCTTTACGTTCTATGTTCTAAGAGGTGGGAGGGGGTAGTCGACTTACATGCCAAATATGTGCAAACGCATGTTTTTTGTTGCCGGAAAATAGGGTCACTTTGCAGGTCAACTTATATGCCGCAATCTGCGATACATTGAACCATATATAGAACCTATGTTAGACCAGACTTGGAGTACTGTAAACCATTATGGTGTCCATGTTTTAAGAAGGATGTGGTGGCGACTGGAGAAGGTGCAGAAACGATTTACAAGAATTATACTAGAATTTAGAGATTATGCTAGTGAGGAAATACTGAACAGGCTCTTTGAGAAAGAGAAGACAAGAGGGGAGCTGGAGGGTTTCAAGATTGCGAAAGGTTTTACTAGGTTAGATGTAATGAAGATCTTTCCACTTCTGGCAAGACCATGCCTAGGAAACTGTAAGATAGAAACTTAGAAATCTAATACAGGATTCAGAAGAAACTTTTTATCCAGGGAATGGTTAGAATACAGAACTTGCGACCACAAGGGGTAACTGGGGCAAAGAGCTTAGATGCTTTTAAGAGGAAGAGGAAGAGGAAGCTGGATAAATGCATGAGAGGGAATTGAATATCGGATATGTTGATGGGGTTAAATGAAGATGGGTGGGAGGGATATTATAAGCAATGTTTGTGCTACACAAGTGTTAGGCAATGACCATCTCCAACAGAAGATATTCTGGCACGGTGGCACAGTGGTTAGCACAGTGGTTAGAGACCTGGGTTTGATTCCCGGCTTGGGTCACTGTCTGTGTGGAGTTTGCACGTTCTCCCCGTGTCTGAGTGGGTTTCCTCCCACTGTCCAAAGATGTGCTGGTTAGGTGCATTGGCCATGCTAAATTCTTCCTCAGTGTACCTGAACTGGCGCCAGTGTGTGGCATCTTGCGGATTTTCACAGCCACTTCATTGCAGTTTGAATGTAAGCCTACTTGTGACTAATAAGTAAACTTTTTACTTTACTTTGACATTCAATGGCATTACTTTTGCGGAGTCCCCCACCATCAACATGTTGAGTGTTACCACTGAACGGAAATTGAACTGGGCTTTCAATATAAGTACTGTGGTTTCAAGAGCAGATCAGAGGCTAGGAATCTTGTGGCACCTAAGTCATCTCCTGATTCCCCAAAGCCTGTCTACAATCAATAAGGCACAAGTCAGGAGTGGGATGGAATACGCTCTGCTTCCCTGGATGGGTGCAGCTCCAGCAACGCTCATGAAGCTTGACACCATCCAGGGCAAAGCAGCCCGCTTGATTGGCACCCCATCTCAATCATTCACTCCCAATGCCACCAATGCACAGTGGCAGCAATGGGTGCCATCCACAAGATGCACTGCAGCGACTCACCAAGGCTCTTTTGACAGCACCTTTCAAACCTGCGAACTCTACCACCTAGAAGGACAAGGGCAGCAGTTGCATCGGAACACCGCTATCTGCAAGTTCCCCTTCAAACCATACGACATCCTGACGTGGAAATATATCAGCCGTTCCTTCAGCGTCCACGGGTCAAAATGTTGGAACTCACTCCCTGCGGGTGTACCTACACCACATGGCCTGCAGTGGTTTAAGAAGGCAGCTCACTGTCATCTTCCCAAGGGGCAATTAGGGATGGGCAACAAACGCTGGCCTGGCCAGCGATGCCCACATCCCCTGAATGAATTAAAAAATTTGGACGGGAACATGTTGGGCGGAATGGCTGCTTTATGTGCTGTAAATACTATGTAACAAGTTGACAAAGTCACCATGAGATGGGTAAGGGACTGATGGATAATAAAGGAAGAAATGTGGGGAGAAAGTTGCAATTCTCAGTGACCCCATTCTTGCTCCTAAAGTGTAAAGCCCTGCACCAGAAATGCAAAACTTTTAGTATTTACATCAGAAGAGTGGAAGTGTGGCATTTCTAATTTCCAATACCTTCCTATGACCTCTCCAAGCTTAAAGGAAATCCGCAGGACCCTTAGATAAACACCCCTTTCAGGTGAAGCAGCGTTTCACCTGCACCTCCTTCGATCTGGCCTATTGCATTTGCTACTCCCAATGCGGTCTACTCTACATCGGAGAGACCAAACGCAGTCTGGGTGACCACTTTGCTCAGCACTTTCTGTCCATGACAAGCAGGACCCAGACTTTCCTGTCACTTGCCAACTCAACACCTCACCTATTCTCCTGCCCGCATGTCCGTCCTTGGCCTGTTGCAATGTTCTGGCGAACACCAATGCAAATTCGACGAATATCACCTCATCGTCCGATTGGGCAGATTACAGCCTTCCGGACTGAACGTTGAGTTCAACAACTTCAGAGCACGAACTCTCCTTCACCCCATCTCCATTTATTTTATTTCATCGCTCTCCTTCTTTCCTGTGGCTCTGGAGTCACATGTAGGCCAGACCGCGTAAGGACGGCAGATTTCCTTCCCTCAAGGACATTAGTGAACCAAAAGGGTTTTTCCAACAATTGACAATGGTTTCATGGTCATCAGCAGATTCTTAATTCCAGATATTTTTTATTGAATTCGAATTCCACGAGCTGCCTTGGTAGGATTTGAACCCGGGTCTCTAGAACATTAGCTGAGTTTCTGGATTAATAGACGAGCGATAATACGACTAGGCCATCACTCCCCTTGATTTACATTCCCTTTGCCCAATTCCACCACCCCTCCCAACCCTCATAGTATAAATCTCTGCTGAATCTCTTTCGGCTCAGCTCTGATGAAGGGTCATCCAGACTCAAAACATTGGCTCTATTCTCTCTCCACAGACGCTGTCAGACCTGCTGAGGTTTTCCAGCATTGTTCTGTTTTTGTGTCAGCGGTGCCCTTAATACCTCAGCTATTCATGCAGGAACATTATCAAAGGGTAATCTTTAATACCAGTGAATCATTGAAAGAATCAAATGTTCAGTCCCACGTAAACCGCTGCACTTCAAAAGATTCTTTACTGGTCGTGATCTGTTTCGGGAAATCCTGAGGACTTGAGAAGGTGCTACATTGCTGTTTGTGGGAGTTTGCTGTGCGTCACATTGGCTGTTATGCGTCTTGCATTACAACAGTGACTACACTTATCCAAACACTTAATTGGTTGTAAAGCACTTCGAGGCATCTGGCGATCGTGAAAAGCGCTATATAAATGCAAGTCTTGCTTTTCTGTTGCAAATTATGTCCAATTTTCTTTCCTGTTTGACTCATATCTCTTCCACCTCCTTCTGTCAGGAAAAAGATAAAAATTTCTGAGGTCACGAACCAACCGGCTCAAGAACAGCTTCTTCCCTGCTGCCATCAGACTTTTGAATGGACCTATCTCGCACTAAGTTGATCTTTCTCTACACCCTTCTTTCTCTACACGTGGGCGGCACGGTAGCACAGTGGTTAGCACTGCTGCTTCACAGCTCCAGGGTCCTGGGTTCGATTCCCGGCTCGGGTCACTGTCTGTGTGGAGTTTGCACATTCTCCTCGTGTCTGCGTGGGTTTCCTCCGGGTGCTCCGGTTTCCTCCCACAGTCCAAAGATGTGCAGGTTAGGTTGATTGGCCAGGTTAAAAATTGCCCCTTAGACTCCTGAGATGCGTAGGTTAGAGGGATTAGCGGGTAAAATATGTGGGGATAGGGCCTGGGTGGGATTGTGGTCGGTGCAGACTCGATGGGCCGAATGGCCTCCTTCTGCACTGTAGGGATTCTATGACCCTAGCTATGACTGTAGCAGTACATTCTGCACTCTCTCCTTTTAAAAGAATAAAGAACAAAGAACAAAGAAAATTGCAGCACAAGAACAGGCCCTTCGGCCCTCCAAGCCTGCGCTGACCATGCTGCCTGACTGAACTAAAAACCCCCTACCCTTCCGGGGACTATATCCCATCCTATTCATGTATTTGTCAAGACGCCCCTTAAAAGTCACTACCGTATGTGCTTCCACTACCTCCCCCGGCAGCGAGTTCCAGGCTACCACTCTGTAAAAAACTTGCATCGTACATCTCCTTTAAACCTTGCCTCTCGCACCTTAAACTTATGCCCCCTAGTAATTGACTCTTCCACCCTAGGAAAAAGCTTCTGACTATCCACTCTGTCCATCTCCCTCATAATCTTGCAGACTTCTATCAGGTCGCCCCTCAACCCCCGTCGTTCCAATGAGAACAAACCAGGTTTCTCCAACCTCTCCTCATAGCTGATGCCCTCCATATCAGGCCACATCCTGGTAACTCTCTTCTCTACCCTCTCCAAAGCCTCCACATCTTTCTGGCAGTGTGGCGACTAGAATTGAACACTATATTCCAAATGCGGCCTACCTAAGGTTCTATAAAGCTGCAACATGACTTGCCAATTCCCTATGAACGGTGTGCTTTGTATAGCACGCAAGAAACAATACTTTTCACTGTATAACCAATACATGTGACAATAATAATTCAGATCAAATCACAATATCGTTATAAATCTCTTGGAATCCCTACAGCGCAGAAGAAGGCCATTCGGCCCATCGAGCCTGCACCGACAACAATCCAATCAAGTTAACCCACACATCTTTGGTCTGTGGGAGAAAACCGGAGCACCCAGAGGAAACCCACGCAGACACAGGGAGAATGTGCAAACTCCACACAGACAGTGACCCAAGCTGGGAATCGAACGCGGGTCCCTGGCACTGTGAGGCAGCAGTGCTAACCACTGTGCCGTCGTGTCACCCCCTCTTGATTTTTTTTAAGTGCAGGAAGAGCAATCTTCTATATGCATTACAAATTTGTTTTCAACTTTTCAACTAGTAAGGACTCCAAATTGTAATAATGTAACTTGTCAACTGGAATCAGTTTTGATTTGGTGCAAAAACAAACCGTCAAGGGAAAGGAAGCTTTATAAATATTTTTATTTCCAATTTCATGATTCTTTTCAACCAGAAGGTACTTCTGTGCCAACTTTCTTGCAAGGAAATTCAGCATCAGATCATATATATTGACTTTCACAAATCCAAGCAGACTGTAAGAAAAGGCTGCTGGGATTAGTCTGCAAACCGACACACATTGTCAATAACTAAAAACACATCCTGGAAGAGAATGACATGCCACATTTAGGTTATGGAGAGAGGCTGGGTAGGCTTGGGTTGTTTTCATTGGAACAAAGAAGACTGAGGGGTGACCTGATCAAGGTGTACAAGATTATAAGGAACATGGACAGAGTGGATAGGGAGCATCTCTTAGTTGAAGGGTCAGTCACGAGGGGACACAAGTTCAAGGCGAGAGGCAGGTGGTTTGGGGGGTGGTGTGTGAGGGAAGTACTTTCTTACCCGGAGAGTGGTGATGGTCTGGAATGTGCTGCCTGGAAGGTGGTGGAAGTGAGTTGCCTCACATCCTTTAAAAAGTAGTGGTTAGCACTGCTGCCTCACAGCACCAGGGGACCCCAGGTTCAATCCCAGCCTCGGGTCAGTCTGTGTGGAGTTTGCTCATTCGCCCCGTGTCTGCGTGGGTTTCCTCCGGGTGCTCCAGTTTCCTCCCACACTCCAAAGATGTGCGGGTTAGGTGGATTGGCCATGCTAAATTGCCCCTTAGTGTCAGGGGGATTAGCAGGGTTTATGGGGATAGGGCCTGGGTGGGATTGTTGTCGGTGCAGACTCGATGGGCCAAATGGCCTCCTTCTGCCCTGAACCAATCTTATGATTTCTATGATAAGCACTTGGTACGTCATAACATTCAAAGGTGTGGGCCAAGTGCTGGGAAATGGGATTAGATAGGTTGGTCAGGTGCCTCTCATGTGTCGGTACAGCCTCGATGGGCTGAAGGGCCTCTTCAGCACTCTCTGGGAAGAGAAACAGTTCAGAACAGAATAATGTAGTGGGGCTTCGCACCTTAAGGCTGATGGATCAGATTATTTTCAGAAACAAGGAAATGCCCCCATGTTTAGACATGCAAGCATTGTATTGTATTTCATTAATACACCCTACTATCACTTAACCTGATGTTTAAGAGGGATAATCTATCGTTATGGCTGAGTTTGCAATGCTTTAGGATACGTGTTTTTAATAAAACCCATTATGTTGTACCCTTTGTTTGTATTCTTTCACATATAAGAGAAAATATTAACATCAGGAATGAACATAGAATAGAATCCCTACAGTGCAGAAGGAGGCCATTCAGCCTATCAAGCCTGCACTGACCACAATCCCACCGAGGTCCTATTCCCGTAACTTCACATACTTACCTTACCAATCCCCTGACACTAGGGTCAATTTAGTATGGCCAATCAACCTAACCTGCACATCTTTAGAGTGCAGGAGGAATCCGGAGCACCCAGAGGAAACCCATGCAGACATGGGGAGAATGTGCAAACTCCACAAAGACAGTGACCTGAGGCCGGAGTTGAACCCAGGTCCCTGGCGCTTTAAGGCAGCAGTGCTAACCACTATGCCACCGTACGGCCCTGAAGTGTGACAGTATGGAGTGCATGGTCTTTAAAAGGAATGTAAACTGTCTACTGACTACTTTTGAGCCAATTCCACTGAACCCTCTGGAGTCTGAAAATAATATTTTCTGTTGCACAGCAACCACAAGCTACTGTTTTATCTCGATGAAAAAAATCAGAGATGATAGCTACTGAAATAGCGTGAAGGCAAAAGAGGGTGAGAAACCTACAGCACTCATCGAGGCAATGGACCCATTCCGCGAGGAAGGATTTTTCAATTTGCCGTGTTTCTTTGAAAGATAAGACCATAAGATATGGGAACAGAATTTGGCTCACTGAGTCGACCGCACCCGGGCACGGTGGCACAGCGGTTAGCACTACTGCCTCACAGATCCAGGGACCCAGGTTCAATTCCGGCCTCGGGTCACTGTCTGTGTGGAGTTTGCACATTTTCCCCGTCTCTGCATGGGTTTCCTCCGGGTGCTCCGGTTTCCTCCCACACTCCAAAGATGTGCAGGTTAAGTGGATTGGCCATGCTAAATTGCTCTTTAGTGTTCCAAGATGTGTAGGTTAGAGGAATTAATGGGGGAAAGACGTGGGGTTACAGGGATAGGGCTGGGAAACTGGGCCTGGGTAAGATGCTCTGTCGGAAAGTTGCTGCAGACTTGATGGGCTGAATGGCCTTCTTCTGTACTCTATGGGTACTATGATTCTATGGTCATCTATCATGGCTGATACGTTTCTCAATCCCATTCTCCCACTTTTTCCCAGTAACCTTTGAACCCCTTACCAATCAAGAACCTATCTATCTCTGTCTTAAATACACTCAATGACATGCCCTCCACAGCCTTCTGTGGCAATGAGTTCCACAAATTCACCACCCTCTGGCTGAAGAAATTCCTCCTCATCTCGGTTCTAAAGGGTCGTCCCTTTACTCTGAGGCAGTGCCCTCAGATCCCAGTCCCTCCTATTGATGGAAACATCTTCCCCACATCCACTCTAGACATGCCTTTCAGTATTCTGTAAGTTTCAATGAGATCTCCCCTCATAGAATCATTACAGTGCAGAAGGAGACCATTCGGCCCATCAACCAAACACAATCCCACCCAGGCCCTATACCCGCAACCCTTCATATTTACCCTGCTAATCCCCCGATACTAGGGTTAATTTATCATGGCCAATCCACTTAACCCACACATCTTCGGACTGTGGGAGAAAACCGGAGCACCTGGAGGAAACCCATGCAGACACGGGGAGAATGTGCAAACTCCACACACAGTGACCCTGGGCTAGAATTGAACCTGGGTCCCTGGCGCTGTGAGGCAGCAGTGCTAACCACTGTGCCACCGTACCGGCCCTTCTAATCATCCTTCTAAACTCCATTGAATACAGACCCAGAACCCTCAAATGCTCCTCATATGTCAAGCCTTTAACTCCTGGGATCATTCTTGTGAACCTCCTCTGGATCCTCTCCAGGGCCAGCACATCCTTCTCATTGTCCTGCAAGAATGCTCCAGTATCGAGGTGTTAAATACGGACGGTCTGGTTAGAGACATTACTGAATGGATGTTGTACAAATATCACCGTGGGTGGCACGGTGGCACAGTGGTTAGCACTGCTGCCTCACAGCACCAGAGACCTGGGTTCAATTCCCGACTTGGGTCACCATCTGTGCGGAGTTTGCACGTTCTCCCCGTATCTGTGTGGGTTTCCTCCGGGTGCTCCGGTTTCCTCCCACAGTCCGAAAGGCGTGCTGGTTTGGGTGCGTTGGCCGTGCTAAATTCTCCCTCAATGTGCTAGTATTCATTTTGCAGGCGTCACGATCAGTGCAGGCTCAGAGGGCCGAATGGCCTGTTCCTGTGCTCTACTGTTCTTTGTTCTTTGTACCCGAACACATACAACTTCAAAAAGACATCGCAACTCCTGTATTCAATGTTCTGACAAATGAAACCCAAGCACGCCGAATGCCTTCTTCACCATTCTGTATTAGACATGGTGGCACAGTGTTTAGCATCGTTGCCTCACAGCACCAGGGACCCGTGCTTGATTCCCGGTTTGGGTCACTGTGCAGAGTCGGCACTTTCTCCTCGTGTCTGCAAGGGTTTCCTCTGGGTGCTCCAGTTTCCTCCTACAATCCAAAAGATGTGCTGGTTAGGTGCGTTGGCCATGCTAAATTCTCCCTCAGTGTACCCAAACAGGCGCTGGAGTGTGGCAACTCAGGGATTTTCACAGTAACTTCATTGCAGTGTTAATGTAAATTGACTTGTGACACCAATAAATAAGCTTTAGAATGTTGGTCAGTAGTTTAACTGATTTGTGGACAATCGCTTTGCTCATCCATTCCAAACATACACAAAAAAATGAAGTGTTCTTTAACATTGACAATAGACATCAGTTGAAAATCAATCAACATTTTTGTTCATATTCTCTGGAAACCAACGTCCTCAAATATAATGCTCAGTAGCATTTGGAGTATTGTGGGCAATTTTGGGCCCCATATCTAAGGAAGGATGTGCTGGCCTTGGAAAGGGTCCAGAGGAGGTTCACAAGAATGATCCCTGGAATGAAGAGCTTGTCGTATGAGGAACGGTTGAGGACTCTGGGTCTGTACTCGATGGAGTTTAGAAGGATGAGGGGGGATCTCATTGAAACTTACAAGATACTGCAAGGCCTGGGCAGAGTGGACGTGGAGAGGATGTTTCCACTAGTAGGAAAAACTAGAACCAAAGGGCACAACCTCAGGCTAAAGGGACGATCCTTTAAAACAGAGACGAGGAGGAATTTCTTCAGTCAGAGAGTGGTGAATCTATGGAACTCTTTGCCGCAGAAGGCTGTGGAGGCCAGGTCATTGAGTGTCTTATAGACAGAGATAGATAGGTTCTTGGTGAATCAGGGGATCAGGGGATATGGGGAAAAGGCAGGAGAATGGGGATGAGAAAAATATCAGTCATGATTGAATGGCGGAGCAGACTCGATGGGCCGAGTGGCCTAATTCTGCTCCTATGTCTTATGGTCTTATAGTACAATTTCTGTTGTGATTTCACACTCTGCTAGTTCATCCCTATCAGCAAGCTGTTATGGCAGCTGACACTCACAGCTACAGACACATTAACAGGCAGTGGAGATTGTCACATCACTTAATACATAGTGCTGATTATTACAGGATTCAATGATTACAAAGAAACCTGGTATGTCCCTGGTGTAACATAAACATCTCTGATCTTAGGCTCCTTGGAATGTGATGTAAAAAAGAAACACACTTCAGCACGAAAGGAAATAAATATTGTTTATAATGAATCGTGTCTCACCGCAGGCCACACGCAGTAATTTTAATATACACCAAGTCCCATACAACTATCATCCCTGTCCTTAATGGCCTTGTAATATCTTTGATTCGATTTATTATTGTCGCATGTATCGGATACAGTGAAAAGTATTCTTTCTTGTGTGCTATACAAAGCATACCATTCATAGAGCACATAGGGGAGAAGGAAAGGAGAGGGTGCAGAATATAGTGTTACAGTCATAGCTCGGGTAATATTTGATTTGATTTATTATTGTCACATGTATTCGGCTACAGTGAAAAGTATTGTTTCTTGCGCACTGTACAGATAAAACATACCGTTCATGGAGTACACAGGGGAGAAGGGAAGGAGAGGGTATAGAATATAGTGTTGCAGTTACAGATAGGGTGTAGAGAAAGATCAACTTAAAATATGGTAGGCCCATTGAAAAGCCTGATGGCAGCAGAGAAGTTGTTCTTGAGTGAGTTGGTACTTTTGTATCTTTTTCCTATGGAAGAAGGTGGAAGAGAGAATATCTGGGATGGATAAAATGTGTATAAAATTATGAAAGGCATAGACAGGGTGAACGGTGGGAAGCTTTTCCCCAGGTCGGTGGTGACGTTCACGAGGGGTCATAGGTTCAAGGTGAAGGGGGGGGAGGTTTAACACAGATATCAGAAGGACATATTTTACACAGAGGGTGGTGGGGGCCTGGAATGCGCTGCCAGGCAAGGTGGTGGAGGCGGACACACTGGGAACGTTTAAGACTTATCTAGATAGCCATATGAATGGAGTGGGAATGGAGGGATACAAAAGAATGGTCTAGTTTGGACCAGGGAGCGGCACGGCTTGGAGGGCCGAAGGGCCTGTTCCTGTGCTGTATTGTTCTTTGTTCTTTGTTCTTTGGGTGCGTGTGGTCCTTGATTATGCTGGCTGCTTTTCCTGAGGCAGCGGGAAGTGTAGACGGAGTCAATTTATTGGGACCAAAAGGGTGAATGCTGGAAAATCTCAGCAGGTCTGGCAGCATCTGTCGGGAGAGAAAAGAGCTGACGTTTCAAGTCCAGATGACCCTTTGTCAAAGCTAAAAGGATGGGAGGCTGGTTTGCGTGATGGACCGGGCTGTGTTTACGACCATTTGTAATTTCTTGCGGTCTTGGTCAGAGCAGGAACCATACCAACCTGTGAGACATGCAGAAAGGATGGTCTCTTTGGCGCCATCTGTAAAAAGTGGGCACAGTAAGAAGTCTCACAACACCAGGTTAAAGTCTAACAGGTTTATTTGGAATCACAATCTTCCAGAGTGCTGCTCCTTCATCAGGTCCAAATAAACCTGTGTTTGCCCCAGTCCAACGCCAGCATCTCCACACCAGTTTCCTCCCACAGTCCGAAGATGTGCTGGTTAGATGCATTGGCCATGCTAAATGGATCAGGAGCACGACTTGTCCATGATTCAGTATCTTGTCCTTGCTGAGTTAGCCACACTCAGTTGTGGTAAGGACAGGTGGCCCATACTAGGACGGGTTTCAATGCCTGTGGGCTAAGGAGAGGGGGTACAATTAGCCAAGACTCCCAGTCCCAATCATGGTGCAGGGTCAGCAGCCAAAAGCAGATGCCCGTGCGTGGATGCCGGGGGAGATTTGGACCATGCTCAGTCTTCCCGTGGTAAACCCCGTTACCCAGAAGAATGGGCGCTTGGCTG